>NC_133619.1:329875240-330048893 GCF_048593235.1 Sminthopsis crassicaudata | reverse complement strand
GGATGTTTCTAGTACTGGGAAGGACAGAACGCAAATACCCCTAAGCAGTGCTCAAGAATGCTCCTCCCGCACTGCCCACGGGGCTTCCTACTCCTTCAAGTTCACTGCCTCTCAGGAAAGGCGGCGACTCAGCCCTGCCTCCTATTCCATCCTATCAGTCCCTCCGGGTTGGGAAACTGCATCTCCAGCCGATAGACTACGGAAGACTGGGAGAAAGAGGCCAGAGAAAAGCCAATCCTCAAGCAGGCTCACTGCACTCACTCTGTCTCCTCTTCCCCAGCGCTCTGAATAGCTCCGCCCAGCCTCGGTTCCTGCTACAATGGAGAGCTCTCTCCAGTGCGTTTCTGTGCGCGCTTTCTCCAGTGCGTTTCTGTGTGCGCCTTCTCCAGTGCGTTTCTGTGCGCGCTCTCTCCAGTGCGTTTCTGTGCCGGCTCTCTCCAGTGCGTTTCCTACCCCCCCCCCCCCAAGTTGCCACAGTCTTGCAGAGTCCGGTCTCCAAGAATCTACTATCCTGGTCCTATGACTGCTATTCCACGTTGTCTCCCTCCCTTATCCAATATCTACCAGCCTTGAACTTAGTTGGGTCCTAACCACTCCCTCCACCTGCCTGACTCTTCTTGGCACCATTCAAATCCGCTGCACTCGGCCAATAGCTAGCTCCTTCTTTCTAGGGATTAAGATTTCTTTATTATTTCTATAGCCTGGGATTAGTCGAAAAAGTCTCATTTGAGAAACCAGAGTGATGTCTTTGGCCCTAGTCTCTGCCTATTTCTTGAGGGTCCCCTGTTCCCTGACATCTTGCTGCCTGCTAAACTGGTGGTCTCCAGTAATTCCACCTTATCTAGCAGAACTATGGTACCTAAAGGAGTCCATCCTTTCTCTGGTATGCTGCATCTTGGGAAAGTATCTCTTGCCTTGGGGAAGGACTCAATTTTGAGCATCAACAAAGAGAGAAGAGGGACTGGCGTGCTTGCCTTAGGATTGGTGGCTTTAGGCTGGGAGTGGGGAAATATTTTCTTGTAAAGGTTGCTGACCTTTATAGGGGAAAGATATTAGGGGAAAATGTCATAATGGTTGAACTTTATTTCCAGCACTCAGAAGTAGTTCTTGTGAAGCTTGCAGTATCTGTAATACCTTGTTTCTTTCCACCTAATTCAAATTTCACAAGTACATGAATAATTCTTAAAAATCTCCTCTCCTTTTAATTAATTAAGTGATTCCCCCCCCCTTGGATATTTCAGCTATTAAGACAAGTTTTTATAAAGATTCCAAATTCAGGTAGGAAAAGAATAGTGTGAAGTGGTAATAAGAGTATTGAACTAGGGGTGTTTGGAGATCTGGTTTCACATCACTAGAGTATGAAGAATACAACTAAACTAATAGTTGAACTGAGCCCTCAAATTCCAGAATGACAAGGGAAATGAAATGGGTGAGTTGTAATATCTGTCCAGATGACTGCTGGGAAATTATTTGAGTCCATAAAAGAGGAGAACACAAAAAAGTCACATCAGGAACATAAAAAGATGAATTTCATATCATGCTGAAGGGAGACAGATAAAAGAACTGGAAATCAAGAACAACCAAAAATTGGTCAGCTCTTGCTGAAAAGAGGCAGCTTGATTTTATTAAGACTTTATTTTCATTTTTTGTCAGGGCTGCCAAATAAAAGAATGCTATAGAGTTTACCTACATTGCAGCAAAACATTTGATGACCTACTGTTCTTTGTGGCAAAAATGGAGAGATGTAGACTAAATAGCAATATGAATTATTGGGCATAGAATTGATTGAATGGTTTTTTCAAAAAATTAGATCTGTCCAAAAATGCAATGGGAACACCTGGAAAGAAGTGGATTCCTCCTCAATAGAGGTCTTCAAAAAGCTAGATGAATACTTGATAGTATGCCTGTAGTATGGATAGTATGGAAGAGATTCCTTTTCTACCTTCATTACATATTAAATTTTGTCTAGTAAAAACAAATGTCAAGGCAATGAATGGAAATAGTATTAGTTTTCTATATCTGAAAATAATAATTTCCAAAAATCAGGAAGGGGAAAATCTAAGCAGGGGTATTTATGAGTCATTCAATTAGGGAAGTAATAAAGGTAAACATTTTGAAGAACAGATAAATGAAATGGAAGGAGTCTACATAGAAATTATTTTTTTAAAGTGACTTTATAACTTTAGGGGAAGCTATAAAGCAGGAAAACACCCTTAAATTGTCAAAAATCTTCTCTAAACCTATAAAGTTATGGGAGATAGTATGTTTTGCAATATTTGTTTGTTGAATTTGTATTTATGCTTCTTCCTGTAAAACCTAGGTTCCCAGCATTGGGAACACTTCTATTAAGAAATCTCTACATGAGTTAAATGTGATATATTAATGCATTCAGATCCTCTCCGCATGAGATTTTACAGAAACTCCCAAAGGAAAGATGGACCAATGGAGAACCTATATGCAGAGAGTCCCTTAATGCTGACTTTAAGGGTCATGTATAGAAAATTTCATCTCTTTTGTCATCAACAAAAGATAAGGAAGGGGCAGGACATACTGTCCCATGAATAAGTAATAAAAGGGTCTGGATAAACATTTCTCCAAAGATCAATTATTATGCCATGTGAAAGATTGCTCCAGAAGAAATGCAAATCAAAACAACTCTGGTTTCACCTCACTTAGCAAATTGTTTAAAATGATAAAAGTGGAAATAGTGTTATGTGAAAAGATCAGCATACTAATACACTAATAATAGAGTTGCTAACTGCTCCAACCATTTTGGAAACCAATTGGCATTAAGCTAAGAAAATGAGTATAATGTACTTACCCTTTTACTCAGAGAAACCACTCCCATTCATAATCCCAAAAGAAAGAAAAAGAGAGAAAGAAATTTTTCATATTCATCAAGTATAGAGAAGCAAAACTATTTTGTTAATCATGTATTAAGCATTTCTTTGTTCTTCATTTTCAAAGAGGATCAATGACATCACAAGTGATGTTTTGATTTGTTCATGAATTGGAGTTAAGTGAGGCAGAGTTCTGCAAAAGTTCTCAGCCTCATTCTTTCTTCATGAGCTATAGAAATCCAGTAACAAGACAAAAATCAGAATGATTGGGGCAGCTAGATGGCACAGTGGATAGAGTGCCGACTCTGGAGTCAGGAGGTGCTGAGTTTAAGTCCCACCTTAGACCTTCAACACTTACTAGCTGCATCACCCTGGGCAAGTGACTTTGCTGATGGTGGTCTTCACATGCTCGGGATAAACATCCCCCTAACTCACTAACTATATGCTAGGCACTGAGCCCAATATAGAGGAAAAGGCCCAAACATCCCCAACCCAGAAGGACTCTATTCTAATGAGGGCAAAGGGAGGAAGCAACTTTGTGTATAAAAGATATAAACTTTGTGCATATAAGATATATGAAGGGAGGAAGCAACTTTGTGTATATGAGATATACACTTTGTGCATATAAGATACATGAAGGGAGGAAGCAACTTTGTGTTATAAGATACATACTGGGTACATTGGAGAGAAGAGGGAAGATGCTAGCATTAAGGGGATTCAGAAAGTTTTCTTGCAGGTGATAGGATTTTGACTGACATTTGAAGGAAGTCAGATAGCAGAGATGAGGAGAGAATTCCCCATGGGGAAATACTACTGAAAATGCACAAAGATGGAGTGTCACATGTGAGTACAGCAAAGTTGGTGTAGTTGGGTCATGGAGAATGCCAAAAAAAAAAAAAAAAAAAAAAAAAAAAAAAAAAAAAAGCTAAGCATAAGAACAGTGAGAAGAAAGGGCTTTAAAAACCAACTTTTTTTCATTTTATAAACAAGGAAACAGGTTCATTTTTATTTGGTGACTTATCTAAAGTTGTACAACTTGTATGTATGTGTCTAAGGCAGGATTCAACTCAGTACTCCTTGTCACCAAGGCTGATGTTCTATCTATAACTATACCAGACAGCAGCCTCTATTCATTTGTATTCTGCCAAATGAGGGCAGCTAGGAAATGTCATGGTGCACAGAGCAATGGGCCTGGAGGCTGGAAGCCTCATCTTCCTGAGTTCAAATCTGGTCTCAGACACTTAGTAGTCATGTGACCCTGAGCAAATCATTTAACTGTTTGCCTCAATTTCCTCATTTGTAAAATGGCAAACCAATCCAATATTTTTGCAAAGAAAACTCCAAAAGGGGTCACAAAGAGTTAGTTGTGACTAAAAAATGACTGAACAAATGTGTGTGTCTCCCTGAAAAAAATGTCTCTATGTTTTCAAAAGGTGAAACACCCCTCTAACAAGGTTAGGCTGTTCCACAGACTACCCAGTCATTAACATCTCAGTAAACATGACCAAGAAATTGATTAACCTGGATTATATATCATAATGAACTGGGAGGAAAGGATTCAGCCTCACCAGTGTCATTGGCATCATTAATTATCCAGGAACCTAAATCTTATTAAGTTTTTGCTAATTAGCTATACTTTCCTAGTCATTAGTAGGCAGGATGTAACCTTGTTCTCTTGTCCCACAGCTGGGAATTCTATGACTGATCATTTCCACAGGACCAATATTTCTGATGCACACTGGAGTCCATGCGGGTGATTATAGGTCTTAGTGGCTTCCGTTTTAGCCTCCATTCCTAATTTTCTTCATTATTTCAAGGTGATTAATGAGGAATTCATAGTTATAAATAGTTGAATTTTCCTCCAAAAGATTATAGATCAACTTCTTTGGTGAAGAGAAGTCTGGAGCCTTATTTCTCTTATACAATAAATATTTTTCACTTTCGATCTTGCCCTTTTGCTTGATATTTGTTGGGTTTGTCTAGTATTTTTTAAAGCATTATACTAACAAGAGTAAAGGATTTGATGTGAGAAAATCTGGGTTCAAATCCTGACACTACTCACCTATTACTTGCGTGACCTCTGGCAAGTTACTTTTCTGGGCTCACTTCCTCCTTTTTAAAATAAGGGAGCTGTTTTGCTCCAGAGTACAAATTTGCTATAAGGGTTTGTTTTTCTTTATTTTTTCTCCCAAAGAATATTGGGTATAAGATCAAGAGTAAAACTAGAAATAAGAAAGGAAGGAAGGAAGGAAGGAAGGAAGGAAGGAAGGAAGGAAGGAAGGAAGGAAGGAAGGAAGGAAGGAAGGAAGGAAGGAAGGAAGGAAGGAAGGAAGGAAGGAAAAATCAGAGAAAGAAAGGAAGCAAGAAAGAAAAAGAGGAAAAGAAAGAGGGGAGAAGGCGGGGACAAGGAAAGAAGGAAGGAAGGGAGGAAAGGAGGGGGGAATGAAGGAAAGTGGGAAGGAAGGAAGGAGGGAAAGAGGACAAGAAGGGAGAGAGAGAGAAAGAGAGAAAGAAAGAAAGAATAGAAGGAGGGAGGGAAGGAAGGAAGGAAGGAAGGAAGGAAAGGAAGGAAGGAAGGAAGGAAGGAAGGAAGGAAGGAAGGAAGGAAGGAAGGAAGGAAGGAAGGAAGGAAGGAAGGAAGGAAGGAAGGAAGGAAGGAAGGAAGGAAGGGTTTTGATGCATTGCTGGATACTTTATGTTCACTTCTCTGACTGCTGATCTTCTTCTCTCTGGCAGCCACATATTATTTTACTATCACTAGGTCTCTTTGCCTTCAACTGCTAATGTTGTTATTTAGTCATATTTGGAGGTTGGTAACTCCATTTGGCATTTTATTGGTAGAGATATTAGAATGGTTTGCCATTTCCTTCTCCAACTCATTTTACAGATGAGGAAATTGAGACAAACAGAGCTAAGTGACTTGCTCATAATCATACAAGTGAATGAAGCTAGAGTTTGAACTTAGTCCTTCTGACTGTGAGCTGGGTGCTCAATCTGCTGTGCTATCTAGCTGGCCCCTTCTATTTACATTTTAATTTAGCTTTGGTCACAATGATTGGAACCCATGTGTTTGACACCTTTAAGAGAGAGAGTGCTGATCTCAGAGACAAGAAGACCTCAATTTAATTTCTACTTCTACTTGTCCCATATTGGTCCCATGGCTAGGCAAGTAGTTTAAACTATCAGTGGCCCCAGGCATCTCTCAAACTTGTAGAAAAGGGTATTATCTTCATTAAGGGGAAGATTCCTTGTCAGAAATTTCCTACACCAGTGAGATAATAAATCTGTTTCAAATAAAATGTGAGCTCGTAAGATCATGGATCTGAAGAAACCAGATCCGTCAGTATGAAACATTTTACAATGAGCAAGCCAGCCCAGAGAAGGAGTAGATGTCCACATGTCAATATGAAAGGTTTAAGGTGCTACAATGGGTGTAGACATCCCAGGTATTATCTATTGTACCTCTCTACCTCCATACCAGTAGAAAGAAGAGCTGGGTAAGGAATTTAAGAAATAGATCATAGCAGAAACATTAGAGATAGCATGGAATTGAAGTTATAAAGGTCTAGTTAGAGTCCTGCTCTCAGACCTGCATTAGCCCTATGATCTTGGGCAAGTCACTTAATCACTTTTGAGATCCCATTTTCCCATCATTAAAATGGAGGTAGGAATGGATTCAATGATCTCCAGAGTCCCCTGTAGGTCTCTATCTGTGATCATATAAAAAGTAGTAGTGAGGGGAAGCTCCTTAATTATTCAGACATATGCCATCTCTGCTTCTTTCTGACTTTACCTTTGTGTCTCTCTTTGTTTTGCTCCAGAGTGTGAATTTGCTATAAGGATTTGTCTGTCTTTCTCCTAAAATCAAAGTAGTTAATAATTTCTTAATTTGCCTCAAGAAAATTTCATCCTTCAAAAGTTAGTAGAATCAAAAAGAGGGAAATTCTGTTTTAGACCAGATTCCCACCAAGAAGGAAGAAATGTAGAATTTGTACATAGAAATGGTGGGGCAAATTTATAAAACAGAAAGAAATGACCACTTGATTTCATAATTTTTACAGCAAAATATATTTTGCAATACTTTGTTGCAGAAAGAATTGTAAACAAAGTAAATGCCTATTGGGCAATGGTTAAATATATTGTTATATGGGAATGTCTGAGTACATGACATGTAAAACATCAAGAATGATTCATACAGAGAAGCACTGAAAGATTTACATGAACTATTGAAACGGGAAATAAATAGAGTCGTCCCCCCAATTCCAATATACACAATGACCATAACAGCATACATGGAAAGAAAAACCACAAAACAATCAAAAGGGAAAATGACAAAATTTCAAAGAATAAGTATAACTCCAAAGAATAGATAAGAGAAGAACACCCCCCCCAACATCCATACACATGCATACATTCTTTGCAGAGATGAAAGGTCCACAGGTGTGGAACATTGCATATATTTTCATATTTCTCTGATATCATTGATCAATTTTGCTGATTTTTCTCTTCCTCAAAAATGTTATTTTTTTTCACGGAATAACTCTCTGAGAGAGGGAAGGGATATCGGGAGAAATTTTAGCAATATCAAAAACAAAAGATTTAACAAAATTCATTTTAAAAAAGAACTCAGGGTTGATAGAATAATGATTGGTAATAGAGAAGTCAAAGCTCACTTTTTCTGTCAGAGAGTAAACTTTCCTATGGAAGAAAAGAATTAAAAATTGCTATTACAGGGTTAGTTGTCAAGATAAGTTGAGAGAAAATAATTGTCCCTGATGACTTCTAGTTACCAGGCTCAGATAAACAGTATCCTACTATCATGAAAGAACTGGCAGCTGTATTTACTGAGCTATTTAATTGATCTTTGAAAGATTATGGAGAACAAGAAATATTTCACAAGAATGAAGAAGAATGCATATAATCTATTTTCAAAATTCTAATGATAATGGAGTTTGAAACTTACACACCAGTGAGCTTGATTTCATTTCCTGGCAAAATTATAGGGTTGGTTAATGTATAACTAGAAAGAAAAGCAACAATCATAAAGAAACATCATGAGTTCATCAAGCACAGATGCCAAACTAGTGTTATTTTTTTTTTTTCTTTTACAAGGATTCTTAACCACTGGGCTAGAGGAATGATGTAAATATAGTTTACCTAGCTCTTAGCAAAGTATTTGAGCATTTAACATGATATTCTTAGGGAAAAGATAGAGATAATATAGGCTAGATAGGAATGTAGAGAGGTAGCTTCAGAACTGACCAACTGACCAGACTTAAAAGAATAGCATTTATAGTTCATTATTAAGTTGGAAGTAGGACTCCAATACAATGGTAGCCCTAACTGACATAGTATAGATCAGAGATGTTAGCACATGGTGTCTCCCATGCCCCAATACTCCCATGTGTGGCTTGAACCAGATCAAAATCTAATTGTGAAATATCAATAAAATAAATAAAAACACAATAGAACATAAATAAAATTAATATATGCTCTTCTAAGTCAATATGTGGTAGAAGGGATCCTTATAAATTGCCCTTTTTTCTATTTGAGTTTGATACGCCAAAGAATGCTAAATCTGGAGTTATAATATTTGTTTGAAACCTATCTCTCCTACTTATTACCAGCATGACCTTGTCACTAAAATATCTTTGAAACTGGCCTTTCTCATTCCAACTCATCTTCTACTCACTGTCAAGCTTCTAAAACATAGTACTGACCATGTCACCCGCTCATTCAATAGATTATCTTTCATCTGGTTGTTAAAACTCTTCACAACCTGGTTTTTTCCTATCTATCCACTGTCCATATACTTAACTCCCTTTCACATATTCTGTGATCTGATGACTGACTTCTTTGCTTCCTCAAATACAATACTCCATTGTTAGGTTCTTACTAAGTGCTAAAGCGGTACTTAACAATTCTCCAGTTCACACCTTTGGTTCTGGCCTTTAAGAGGACTTTACACTTTTGAACTTCTGAGGAGGAGTTTGCATAAAGTAGATTACACCTTTAAAAGGAGTTCTGAAAAGGAGTTTAAACAACCTTTAAAAGGAGCAAGTTCATTGGTTGAAGTGTTTCTCACAAGCCCCGTTGAGTTCTCACTACAATCTCTTTGAGGATAAAAGGAGACAACATTGGGCCTGGAGTAGTAGTCTACTTTGGGACAGAGTTGGGACAGCACTTTGGAAGAAGAAGAGTCGAGTCTGGGATTGAGTTGAGACGGCAGTCCCCAAGGACAATTTAGAGACAACAGGACCTTGATCATCTTCTCTGGCTTCCCTGATTTCCTTCAAGTCTCAGTAAAATCCCATCATCTCTTCAAAAAAAAATTTTCTATAATCTTAATGCCTGCACTTGAGATTATCTCCAACAATATTTTGTAAACATCTTGTTTAAAACATGTTTCCAGTTATAGCATATTAATATTATGGAATATTATTATTCTTTAAGAAACAATCAGCAGAATGATTTTACAGAGGCCTGGAGAGACATGAATTGATTCAAAGTGAGATAAACAGAACCAGAAGATCATTGTACATGGCAATAGCAAGATACTATTCCAACAATGAGATGATTTAGGCACAATGATCTTGTGATGAAGAGAGCCATCTACACCCAGAAAGAGGACTGTGGGAACTGAATGTAAATCACAACATAACATTCTCACTCTTTTTGATGCTTGCTTACATTTTGTTCTCTTACTTGTTTTCTTTCCTTTATGATTTGATTTTTCTTGTACAACAAGAGAATTGTATAAATATGTTTACACATATTGGATTTAACATATTTTAACATGTATAACATATATTGAATTGCTTGTCATCTAGGGGAGGAGTGGGAGAAGGAGGGGAAAATCTGAAACACAAGGCTATGCAAGAGTCAATGTTGAAAAATTATTCGTGTGTATGTTTTGAAAATAAAAAGCTTTTAAAAATATATAATAAATAAATAAACAACAAACAAAAAACAAAAGATAGGTTTCCAGCCTGTTTTCTTTGTTGGACTATTATTTTCTTGAGAACAGGGATCATATCAATGATCATATTAGCACAATGCTAGGCACATAGTAAGTACTTAATAAATGCTTGTTGACTTTGATTTCCTCATCTATAAAATGAAGAAAGCAGACTGGTATTTCTAAGATCATTTTTAGCTCTAAATTTATGAATATTGGAGCAAATCTAATAATATTAAATTTACTAGCAATATTTATTGCTTTATTATAGCTTATTCTGGCATGAGTTCATCTAGAAGTCAGAGCAACTAAGATTTTCTAAGTCTCTTTCACATCTGTTATTCTGTCAAAAGCACATTGTAGAATTTTTTCCCCCTTCCAAAACCTATGATTTCAGTCAAATATGAAACTCTTAGTGAGGAACTTTCTCTCCCAACATAGCTTAGCAATTTAAAGTCTTTTTTAATTAACATTTTCTCCCAATGACATGTAAAAAACCAATTTTTTAACATTTGGGATTAAGATTTGTTTTTAAGATTTTGGGGCTCTGAGGTTTTCTCCTTTATCCCCACCCACAATTTAAAAAACCACATGTGAAATTATACAAAACATTTCCATAAAAGTCAAGTTGTAAAAGAAAACATAGATCTCCCACCCTAATGAAAAAAAAAAACTCTCAAGAAAAGTTAAGTTAAAAAGAAAGAGAGAGATAGAGAAATAGAGAATGTTTCCATCTGTATTCAGACACAATTAGTTCCTTCTCTGGATATGGATATTATTTTTTTCATCATAAATCCTTCAGAGTAGATATAGATGATTGTGTTGCTAAGAATAACAAAGACATATACAGCTGGTCATCCCAGAAAATTGCTATTACTTTGTATATTTCATTTTGTTCATGGAGGATTTTTCAGTTAACATTTGTTTTTAAATTTTTTTGAATCCTAAATTCTTTCCCTCTGTCCCTTCTCTCTCTGCCTCCTTGAAAAGGCAAGCAATTTGATATGTTATACAGATGTGGTTATGCGAACAATGTTTCTATATTAGTCATGTTGTGAAAGGTAACACAGACCAAAACAAAACAAAACAAAACAAAAAAGCAAACAAAAAAAAAACAAGAAAAATAAAGAGAAAGTATGCTTTGATCTGCATTCAAATCCATCAATTCTTTTTCTAGGAATGGCTAGCAGTTTTCATCATGAGTCCTTCAGTATTAACTTGGATCATCATATTGCTGAGAAAAATCTAAGTCATTCACCGCTGGTAATTATACAATAAGCATGAAATCTTGGCTTGTTGTCTGAAACTGGCCCAGCTTCACAAAACCAGGAAGTACCCACTATGCTATGCTGCTTCTCTGGCAGAGGAAAACTAGGGGATTTGAAGTGAGATTGTTGCCTCTGGGTCCCTAGAAAGCTTCAGCTTTATCTTAGATACCTGGGAATAGGAAGAAAAAAATGGAACCCAAGAACTATGGAGACTGAATGTTTTTCACTTTTTGTTAGTGTTTATTTGCTTTTTTTACTTTCTCATTTTTCCCTTTTTTGATCTGATTTTTCCTGTGCAGCATGAGAAATGTGGAAATAGGCTTAAAGGAATTGTACATGATTAACCTATATAAGATTGCTTCATCTTGGGGATGAAGAAAACTTTGACATACAAGGCTTTGCAAAGGTGAATGTTGAAAACTATATTTGCATGTATTTGAAAAATAAGATACTATTAAAATGTCGAAAAAAAAAGAATTAAATCCAACATGGGTGTGAAATCTATGATTATTTAGGGAGAAGGTGTGATGTGCAATATCTGTGTGCAGATCATTGAACAATAGATTATAAAGTTTTAAGTGACAAATGTCAGCTACTATTTCTATCATTATTATTATTATTAAAGTATCATTGTGATAAGTGTGCAACTCTCCCTCATTTAAATCCAATTTACTTGCATGTCGTGGCATCAACTCCCTGATATCATGGTCCTCTTCAAGAATGAATGACAAACAATAACCCAAAAAGTAGTCTCATAGGGAGGAAAGATTCAAAGAGAAAGAGCAATGTTTCTCAGTTTATAATGGTATTGTTTTCCCTGTGTGAAGAGGTATATTGGTCTTGGGAGTCAGGGAAGTTCTGGATTCAAATCATGACTAGATACCTGGGTGACCCTGGCATGTCACATTATTTCTCTTCACCCCCAGATAATGTCAATATCATTAGAATGTGAACTTCTTGAGGAAAGGGTCCATGTGTTTGTTTTTCTTTGCAGCTTCAGTGCTTAGCAGAGTACTTACTAGATGATAAAATGCTTGCTGATTGACTTGCCTCAGTTTCCTTATCTGTAAAGTGAGGGGGTTGGATTTTGAAGTTTCTAAGATCCATTCACAGCTTTAAATCAATAATCCTTGGCTCTATACATTAAGAAGTCAAAAGTGTTGTTTTTTTTCCATTTCTAATTTTAATCCTCTAGCTCAAGAGCCCAAGTGGTTCAGTAGATGGAAGACCAATTCTGAAAGCAGGAGGACTTGAGCTCAAGTTCAGCTGTGTGATCCAGGGCAAATTATTTAACCCTGATTAACTCAGTTTCCTAATCTGTGAAATGAACTGCAGAAGAAAGTGGCAAATTGCTTCAATATTTTTGCCAAGAAAATCCCAAATGGGATCATGGAGAGTTGGATATGACTGAAATGACTCAACAACAAACAAGAGTAAGACTGTCAGTCTCTCGTCTTTCTTGCTTATTGCTCCCAGATGCTTTATTCTTATATTTTTCCTTGTACACCATTTCACATACCTCTCACTTGACATCTTTCCTCTAAGAACCCTCATCCTTGACTAAATACAAGCCCTGAGTCTGGCTGCACTGTTCATTGGGCTTCTCTGCTGACTTAGCATGGTCCAAGGAAACCAAGTTCTCAGAAAACTGAGCCAATAAACAGATGGAAAAAAAAAAAAACACCAACGTAAGGGATTTGAGACATGTAGGGGTGGAAAAATAACAGATGAACCTGATCCAGATAAAATATTCTTCCCTTAGATTGAGTTATAGATAGAAAAATAATAAAAGTTCATTCTGAGTAACTAGAGATAGGGACTGTTGTGACCACAGCCTTCTGTCTCAATTTTAGACAGTCTTGAAGATAACCAGACCATGTGAGGGACAGTACTACACTGTTTATTCATTTGGGGGCATTTTCCAAACACAAATCATTTCCCAAGGCATTCTGGGAAAATGGCACATTCTAATGAAGCTCATTTCCTCCCCCAGGGTTCCATGAACATTTATGACAATAATCAGTTTACTCCACCTTTGGATGAACCTCTGAGCTGTGTCTTCCTTGCCGGCCTCACAGAATGGCTGGCTGATGATTAAAAATGCTCACTAATCTTCTTTTGAGTTGACATCCCTCCCTGAAAAAGCAAAGTCTGGAAAACTTGAAGTAATATTCCATCAGAAAGATTTATTTTTTAGATGTTTTATATAATCTCACACGTATAATCTTTATCAAATTAATAGCAACCTAAGCCTTCTCAAGAAAGGGGGTAGGATAAGAGGTAGAGAATTCAGAACTCAAATTTTTTGGGGAAAAAAAAACTATTGTTATATTTTTTTATATGTAATGGGGAAATATTTAATAAAATAAATCAAAAAATATTTTTAAAATAAGTTACGGAGAGAAAATATTTGTTTTTCTCTTTATGGGAAAAACCCTGGCAGTAGGCCCATTCTACCATTTCTATTTTCTAATCCCAGCCTTGTAATGGTATCTAAAGGACAAAAGGCAAAGTCAGAAAGAAGAGGTATTATTTGGATTGAAGCCAATTCTTTTCCATGCTTATCTCTCCATTCCATATCCTTCAGTTAATTTAATTCTTTGGCTGCCATAATACTGATACTTAAATAAACACATATTTCAAAGGAAGGCACTTAAAACAGAGTTATAGGAATAGACCAATTTTTTCTGTCTCTCTATTTTTTTCCCCAAGGCAATTGGGATTAAATGACTTGCCCAGGGTCATACAGCTAAGACAAATTAAGTGTCTAAGGTCATATTTGAACACAGGTCCTCCTAACTTCAGGGCTGGTGCTCTATTCACTGCGCTACCTGGCTGTCCCCTGTATCTCCTTCTTAAGAGAAGTCAACATTCTTACCAAAGAATAAAAAAATGATTCAGGAAGTGGGTAGGCACTGTGACATATTTAATAATATATACTGGGAGAAATACAGGGCAGATATTGATTTGGAAAATGGCTAAACTAGTTGTGGTATACAAACATAATGGAATGTGCCATAAGAAATTATGAAAATATTAAATACAAAGAAGCATGGGAAGACTTATATGAACTAAAAACTAAAGTAAGACTAAAGACTAAACTAAAGACTAAAGTAAGCAGAGTCAAGAACACAATACACACAATGACTATGAGAGTATAAATGAAAACAATCACACACACACAAAAGAAGCTGAATGCTATGTAATTATAATGGCCAAGCTTGGTCCCAGAAAAGAGTTATAAAAAGTCACTTGCCTCTGTTCTTTTCAGGTGTGGAGACTATGGGTGTGCAGAAGGGCTAAACTAGTTTGAGAGTAACTGGCAAGTAGTTTTGTCAAACTTCTTTTTTCCTTCTTTTCTTTTTAAAATCCTTTTTGTTGTTGTTATTGCTGTAGTTATAAAGAATGGATTGTGGAGATTATATAGCTAGGTGTCACAGTGGAAAGAATACCAAACCCTGAAGTCAGGAAGATTCAACTTTGTAAATTCAAATCCAGATTCATAAACTTACTTGCTATGTGAGCCTGGGCAAGTCATTTAACTCTGTTTGCCTCAATTTTTTCTTCTGAAAAATGAGCTGGGAAAGGAAGTAGCAAACCACTCCAATATCTCTGTCTTTTTTTTTCCCTTGGTTTTCTTTTTTATTATTATTAATTTAATTAATTAATTAATTTTTACAAAAAAATAACTTTTCCCCTCCTTCCTCCCACCCCTTCCCCCAGATGGCAGGTTGACTAATACATGTTAAATATGTTAAAGTAGTATGAACCCACACTTAAGTTCATATACCAAGATAAGATCTAAAAGGGGTCCATGATTTAGGCATAAAGAACGAGATCATAAATAAATTAGAGGAACATAGGATAGTTTACCTCTCAGACTTGTGGAGAAAGAAGGAATTTGTGACCAAAGGAGAACTAGAGATCATTATTGATCACAAAATAGAAAATTTTGATTACATCAAATTAAAAAGCTTTTGTACAAACAAAACTAATGCAAACAAGATTAGAAGGGAAGTAACAAACTGGAAAAACATTTTTCAGTTAAAGGTTCTGATAAAGGCCTCATTTCCAAAATATATAGAGAACTGACTCTCATTTATAAGAAATCAAGCCATTCTCCAATTGATAAATGGTCAAAGGATATGAACAGAGAATTTTCAGATGATGAATTTGAAACTATTTCCACTCATATGAAAGAGTATTCCAAATCACTATTGATCAGAGAAATGCAAATTAAAACAACTCTGAGATACTACTACATACCTGTCAGATTGACTAGGCCAAGTACTCATTTACTGATTGTTTACTATATAATGACTACATATTTTTAGAATGAACACAGCAAGATCTTACAGAGAAATTTTCTATAAGAGGAAAAAATAGGGACATGACTATAATAATATCAAACTGGTCCTTTGAGCTTAAGCCTAAAGGCACATGTAAAAACAGGATAAAGTATCCTTAAATCTGACTTCAGGTAAGAGTCATAACTGACAATTAATCATGCAGTAACAATTCTATCTCATAGCCAGACAGGAATAATCAGATAGAAAACACAGGAACACAATGGGAAACTGAGCTAAAAGTTTAAGCCTTAGGTTAAGCTTAAATTTAAGCCAAAGGTTTTCTTCTCAGCTTTTGCCCAGATATAAAATTCTACTTGTGACGGTTCAGTGCCTCTGAGTAGGTTGTGTTATTTCTCTCAAATAGTAGATTACAACTTAATGATCTATCAGACAATCATACTTGAATTCAAAACTCAAAACAGTATCAGTTATAATCCCAAAAGATTTCATCTCAAATAGCAAGTTTCACTAATCACAATTTAGGACTAGATACAGTTATTTTACTTCCATGAAATAAGTAATAAAATAATAATAATAAGTAATAAAAATTTGCCAGAATTTCACTTAATATCTTTCACTTGTTTTTATTTTCTTCTCCTTGAGTTTAAACTTATCTTGGTGTAAATATCAATCATTAGAAATCCATTCTATATAATATAATAACAAACTTGAAAATCTTCAGTAAATACTTTCCTTGTTTGGGAACTTCATAACTCAAATAAGCTCTTTGAAAGATGACCTTTCCCATACCAATGGTTTCAATAAAATTGGGAAGCTTGAAAAATAAGGGGAATCAGCAGTGATCCCAGAAAAGGGGCTGAGCCTGCTGCTCCTGCCTGCCCACCTCATCATTCCGTAGGGGGCTGTTGTGGACTGTGTTCTTTGACACCACTCCACACTCTGTGAAATGGGAGAAGGATGCTGCACACTCTTGTATTTCAAAGCAAATTGCTCTAAAAAAGAAAAAAAAAATCCAGATAAAATCATTAATTCCTTCTCTCTGTCTCTGTCTCTCTCTGTCTCTGTCTGTCTCTGTTTCTGTCTCTGTCTCTGTCTCTCTGTGTCTCTCTCTGTATCTCTCTGTCTCTGTCTCTCTGTCTCTCTGTCTCTCTCTCTCTCTGGCTCTCTCAGCCCATCATTCTCTTTACAATGTTTACTCCTCTTTAAAAACTTTAGCACATGTGCTCTTGGACACCTATGCATTCTCTTTAGTGTTTGCAATATTACTGTCTCTGTCTCTGTCTCTCTCTTTTTCTCTCATTTCCAGCTTTCAAATCCTCTATGCAATACACAGATTGATTACAACTTTATTTCTGCTCATTTCTACATGCTTAAACTTTCTCACTTTCCTTTCTATCTACATATCCCTTTCATGGACTTTGAGTAAAGCCCTTTTAAAAATGTTTCTTTCCAGGAACAAATAATGACAAATGTTGGAGGGGATGTGGGGAAATTGGGGACACTAATACATTGCTGTGGAGTTGTGAAAGAATCCAGCCATTCTGGAGAGCAATCTGGAATTATTGCCCTAAAAGTATATCAAACTGATGCATACCACTTTGACCCAGCCAGCGCTACTACTGGATTATATCACCAAGAAATACTAAAGAGGGAAAGGGACCTGTATGTGCCAAAATGTTTGTGGCAGCTCTTTTTGTTGTAGCTAGAAACTGGAAGATGAATGGATGTCCATCAGTTGGAGAATGGTTGGGTAAATTGTGGTATATGAAAGTTATGGAATATTATTGCTCAGTAAGAAATGACCAGCAGGAGGAATACAGAGAGGGTTGGAGAGACTTAAATCAACTGATGCTGAATGAAATGAGCAGAACCAGAAGATCACTGTATACTTCAACAACGATACTGTATGAGGATGTATTCTGATGGAAGTGGAAATCTTCAACATAAAGAAGATCCAACTCACTTCCAGTTGATCAATGATGGACAGAGGTAGCTACACCCAGAGAAGAAACACTGGGAGGGGAATGTAAATTGTTAGCACTAATATCTGTCTGCCCAGGTTGCATGTACCTTCGGATTCTAATGTTTATTGTGCAACAAGAAAATGATATTCACACACATGTATTGTACTTAGACTATATTGTAACACATGTAAAATGTATGGTATTGCCTGTCGTCGGGGGGAGGGAATAAGGGAGGGGGGGTAATTTGGAAAAATGAATACAAGGGATAATATTATAAAATATATATATATATATATATAATAAAAAAAAATTTAAAAAAAAAATGTTTCTTTCTCATTCTGATTCGATACCTCTCTTACTTTCTTCTTTTTGCTTTTTACCATTGTATCTCAAATAATCTTCACTACACTGAGTATATTTTCTTTCTCTCCTATCCAACTACCTCTGCTGTAGTCAGGGAAAAGAAGGGTGGGTAAGAAAGTAAAAAAGACTCTCTCCTTCACTACCCAGAAACAACAAAACTATTAATCTTATTAATCACTTTTAAAGACCTCTTTAAATTTATAAGATTTAATCCTTATTTTTCCCTAAAATAAATTCTATGAAGTGATACTTCAAAACTTGCTAAAATGTTTCACAAGATAGTGTATTCTTGAAATTACTTCATAAGTCTCAGGAGTTCTTCCCAGCAATCTTAAAATGATTAATTGCCAAATTCCTTAATGGTTAACCTCAAAACCTCCAGAATCTGCTAAGATTTTTCTTCTCCAGTATCCCCAGGGGTATGAGATATCAGAACTCCTCAGTCATTCGCCTCTGTTGACATCCTGGAGAAGGAGAAAATGAAACTGCAATTGTTCCCAAGACCAAGTGTCCCTTGGCAAAAGGGAAGTAGTCCAAAACCTATGACAGATTGAACCAATTTGAAGAGATGACCCAACTACAGGGCAAAGGGAAGAGAGACAAGAGGCTTATCTTGACTGGGAGAGGACTTGAGTCATCAGAATGGTCCTCAGCTGAGACACTAAAAATGATGAAGTCCATCAATCATGAAGGTGGGGAGTTGTCCAGAATTAATTCACAGACTCAAACCATCTCCACATTAAGGAATAAAGCTTTATTATAATGCTTAGCAAATGCACAAAGTTCCTAAAGAACTTGCAATTAACAAGAGGAAAGATGGGAAAAGATCCTGAGCAAGGTGTTCTATGTTAAGTTTGTACATCAATAAATCAACTGGTGGTAGAAGCTGTCCTGTTTATACAATAGATACAAATAAATAGATACAAATGTATCCGTTTATACAAGGTAGTCTTGGGATTTGATGTGAATAGTGTAACCTTCCATGAGCACTATTCTCTTTCTTCACTTCTTAGTCATCTGTCTATAGTCTTCAAGCTGTTACCCTCAGAGTCCAGTTCTCATAGTATGACTCTCCTCTCCAGCCTGCCTCATGCCCAAACCCCACAGGGTAAGAATCAGACTCTTTGGACTCTGTAGTACCACCTTTGCCAGCTTGACAAAATCGCTGGTCATACTATTCTGTACCTTTGCCATTGTTCTCCCCTCTCCCCATCCCACCCTAAAGTTGAATTTACCACCAGTATAAGATTTTCTGGTTATGACCATGAATTTTGATGTCTGTGAATAAATAATTTTGACTTGGAACTTCAAGTCTAGCCAGGAAGGCATGATTTCATTAGAGCTAAAGCTTAACCAAGAACCTCTAGAACAATACAATTATAGCTTTACAGAATTGGAAGGGGAAGGGAGAAATGAATATTTATTAAGCCACACACTGTGTTTTCAAATATTATTTCATTTGATCCTTGGCAACAACACGGGGATATAGATATTATTATAACTCCCTTTTGTTAGGATTCTTACAAGGTGCTAAATCATTGTCTAATTTAGCATGGTACTTAACAGTTCTCTAATTCAGAGTTCACGCCTTTTACACCTTTAAAAGAGCATATAAAAGGACAAGCCCACTGGAAGCTTCTAGAGATTCAGGGCCAAAGAGGACTTTGGGAGGAGTCGAGATTCATTCCAACTTCCACCTTTGTGCTGGCTGGAGACATTGGGAGGAGGAGAGGATAAAGCTGGATGGAGAGATTCAGACAAGAGCTCTCAGGAACCAAGGAGAGGAAGGCCTCCAGAAAACTAGCCGAGCCCCAGGTGAAGGAGATAAGATTTTGGAAGAGACAATATAGGAGTTGGACTTTAACTCCTGGTTGCCTTTGGAGTGATTATACTGACTGAACTGAAACTAAGGCTGCCTCCAGAAGCTCCACAAGAAATCTCCCAGAGAATGGTTACAATTCAGAGAAAAGAACATTACACCCTTTTTATATAATTGAGGAAACTGAGGCAGAGATTGGTTAAGGAACTTATGCAAAGTCACATAGTTAATAAGTGTCTGAGACTGGATTTGAATTCAGGGCTTCTTAAATTTAAGGTGTAGTGTTCTATCTATTATATTATCTAGCTGACTCAAATTGTATACCTAATTATTAGAAAGTTTTCCTTTATATTGACTGAAATCTGCTACTCTGATATTTTTATATATTGATATTAGTTTTGTCCACTGAATCTACATAAACCAAAGCTAATTTCTCTTCTACATACCAATATTTAAATATATCTATTATAGTCCCACCAAGTCTTCCCTCATCTTGGTTTTTAGTAGTCCAAGATGGGACCACTGAATCCATGTCTAGAACTGAAAAGGATCAAAATGCATGGAGTTTAATCTTTTTATCCCAGGAAGGGTAAATGACTTACGATGTGATTGAGGAAAGCAATTCCTAGTTCCAAATGATGTGTTTGGGGTTTAATACCTAATTTGTCAGATGTTGGAGTTTGGTCATGTGAAGAATTCATAATGGCCATTCTCTTTGGCCATTTAGGTTTATTAAAGAGAAGAGATTATAGACAAAATGAAGAACTACAATAAGCATTAGGAATAGTAAATATAGGACTTCCGGCCAAGATGGCGGCGTGGAGGCAGACAGCTGCTTGAGCTCCTCGTTTTCTCTCAGAACTTACTTCATGACAAGCCTCTGACTTAATGCTTGACCCAGAAAGAAATCCACAAATTATCACCAAGAGAAGACATCCTTGAAAGTCGCCAGAAAAGGTCTGTGTTTGTTCGGGGGAGGGTCAATCAGACTGGGCGCAGACTGAGGGCAGACAGCCAGAGCAAGACAGGCAGCTCACACAGCTCAGACCTGAGGGGGAGGGGTGTGATCTCTGCCGTTTCTGTGAAAGGGCTTTTGCCCCAGTGTGGATGCTCCATCTTGGCAGCAAGCCAGGAGCGGTGGAGAGGGTGTAAACACCGGAGGTGAAGATTAAAACCCCAGAAAGCCAGCGTCTCTCAGAGCCCGGCCACCCCCAACCCCCACCTGGACTGACTCGGTGCGTTCTCAGAGCCTCAGAGCGCAGACTCAGTACAGTCATTGCTGTTCTGTTAGTGGCTCTCTGCTGCCCTACCCCCAGTCTGTAGAGGAAGCCCATTAATACCATCCAGCCCTATCCCCCGCAAAACAGACCAATTGTTTCTCTTATCAGTTTGTTTTCTTTGATTCCTGCTCTGATAAAATGAACAAAAAATTCAAAAGGGCTCTAACCATTGATAGCTTCTGTGTGGAGAGGGAGCAGACTTCAAATGCTGAGGAGACTAGGAACAGACTGTCCCCAGATGTATCCCCTGGGAGGGATATAAGCTGCTCCTCAATACAAAAGAACCTCATAGAGGAAATCAAAAAGGCTCTCACAAGAGAGCTGGAAGAGAAATGGGAAAAGGAAAGGGAAGCTTGGCAAGAGAGCCTGGAGAAGTCATCCCATGCATTCAAAGACAGAATGGATAAAGAAATCAAATCATTGAGAAACAAGATTAGTGAGCTGGAAAAGGTAAACAACTCCAAGGAAAACAGGATTAGTGAGCTGGAAAAGGTAAACAACTCCAAGGAAAACAGGATTAGAGAGCTGGAAAAAGAAATCAGCTCTCTAAAAAATAAAATGGATAAAATGGAAAAAAATTCCATAGAAGATAAAAACTCAATTGGACAATTACAAAGAGATATAAAAAAAGTGAGTGAAGAAAATACATCATTGAAAATTAGACTGGAACAAGTAGAAATGAATGACTCAAGGAGAAACCAAGAGGGAGTCAAGCAAAACCAGAGAAATGAAACAATTGAAAAGACTGTCAAGTACCTTACCAGAAAGACAACAGACCTGGAAAACAGATCCAGGAGAGACAATTTGAGAATAATCAGACTCCCTGAAAAATGGGAGGAAAAAAAGAGCTTGGACACCATTTTCGAGGAAATTATCAAAGAGAACTGCCCAGACGTTTTGGAAACAGAGGGTAAAATAGACATTGAGAAAATTCATCGATCACCTACTGAAAGGGACCCTAAAATCAAAACGCCAAGAAATATAGTGGCCAAGTTCAAGAACCATCAGACAAAGGAAAAGATATTGGAAGCTGCTAGAAAAAAACAATTCAGATATGGAGGATCCACAATAAGGATAACACAGGATCTAGCAGCATCCACATTAAAAGAACGCAGGGCCTGGAACATGATATTCCGAAAGGCTAAGGAACTTGGTATGCAGCCAAGAATAACTTACCCAGCAAGAATGAGCATCGTTTTCCAGGGAAGAAGATGGACATTTAACGAAATAAATGAATTCCATCTATTTTTGATGAAAAAACCAGACCTACATAAGAGGTTTGATCTTCAAATACAGAACTCAAGAGACTTCTAAAAAAGGTAAAAAGAAATCTTGAGAACTATACTTCTGTCAAAAAAATATGTAAAGAACATATGTACAATTTGTCTTAGAAACTAGAGGTGGAAAGGAGATTATATCATAAAAAAGTGTAAAGTGGTGGTACTACATCTCATGAAGAGGCAAAGGTAACCTATTATATCTGAGAGAAAGAAAGGAGAGAGATGAACATAGCGTGTATCAATAGACATATTCGATTTATGGTGAAACTTCTTCCACTTCATTGAAAAGTGAAAGGGAAGGAGTAAGCTAAGGGTAAAGGAATACAGTAATTTCGAGGAAAAGGGGTAAAATAAGGGGAGGATCTTTAAGGTGGGGGAGGGATCCTAAAAAGGGAGGGCTGTGAAAAGCAAGTGGTGTTTACCAGTTTAATACTGGATAGGAGGGTAAAAGGGAAGGAAAGGGGAAAAGCATAAGCAGGGGTTAATAGGATGGCAAGCAATATAGAATTAGTCCTTCTAACCATAAATGTGAATGGGGCAAACTGCCTCATAAAGAGGAAGCAGTTAGCAGACTGGATTAAAAGTCAGAATCCTACTATATGTTGTTTACAGGAAACACACCTGAAACAGGATGAGACATTCAAACTAAAAGTAAAAGGGTGGAGCAGAATCTATTATGCTTCAGGCAAAACCAAAAAAGCAGGAGTAGCCATCCTCATCTCAGATCAAGCAAAAACAAAAATTGATCTAATTAAAAGAGATAAGGAAGGGCATTATATCCTGCTAAAGGGAAGCATCAATAGTGAAGCAGTATCAATATTAAACATGTATGCACCAAGTGGTGCAGCATCTAAATTCTTAAAAGAGAAATTAAGAGAGCTGCAAGAGGAAATAGATAGCAAAACTATAATAGCGGGAGATCTCAACCTTGCACTATCAGAATTAGATAAATCAAACCACAAAATAAATAAGAAAGAAGTCAAAGAGGTAAATAGAATACTAGAAAAGTTTGATATGATAGATCTTTGGCGAAAGCTAAATGGAGACAGAAAGGAATATACTTTCTTCTCAGCAGTTCATGGAACCTATACAAAAATTGATCATATACTAGGGCATAAAAACCTCAAAATCAAATGCAGTAAGGCAGAAATAGTAAATGCATCCTTTTCAGACCATAATGCAATCAAAATAACATTTAATAAAAAGCCAGGGGAAAATAGACCAAAAAATAATTGGAAACTAAATAATCTTATACTAAAGAATGATTGGGTAAAACAGCAAATCATAGACATAATTAATAACTTCACCCAAGAAAATGACAATAATGAGACATCATACCAAAATGTGTGGGATACAGCCAAAGCAGTAATTAGGGGAAGTTTTATATCTCTACAGGCCTACTTGCATAAAATAGAGAAAGAGAGGATCAATGAATTGGGCTTACAACTAAAATTGCTAGAAAAGGAACAAATTAAAAACCCCCAGACAAACACAAAACTTGAAATTCAAAAAATAAAAGGTGAGATTAATAAAATTGAAAGTAAAAAAACTATTGAATTAATTAATAAAACTAAGAGTTGGTTTTATGAAAAAACCAACAAAATAGACAAACCCTTAGTAAACCTGATTAAAAAAAGGAAAGAGAAAAAGCAAATTGATAGTCTTGAAAATGAAAAGGGTGAACTCACCACTAATGAAGAGGAAATTAGAACAATAGTTAGGAGCTACTTTGCTCAACTTTATGCCGATAAATTCGATAACTTAAATGAAATGGAAGAATACCTTCAAAAATATAGCTTGCCCAGATTAACAGAGGAAGAAGTAATTAGTCTAAATAGTACCATCTCAGAAAAAGAAATAGACCAAGCTATTAACCAACTTCCTAAGAAAAAGTCCCCAGGACCAGATGGATTTACAGGTGAATTCTACCAAACATTTAAAGAACAACTAACTCCAATGCTATGTAAACTATTTGAAAAAATAGGGATTGAAGGAGTCCTACCAAATTCCTTCTATGACACAGACATGGTACTGATACCTAAACCAGGTAGATCGAAAACTGAGAAAGAAAACTATAGACCAATTTCCTTAATGAATATTGATGCTAAAATCTTAAATAAGATATTAGCAAATAGACTTCAGAAAATCATCCCCAGGATAATACACTGTGACCAAGTGGGATTTATACCAGGAATGCAGGGCTGGTTTAATATTAGGAAAACTATTAGTATAATTGACCATATTAATAATCAAATTAATAAAAACCATATGATCATCTCAATAGATGCAGAAAAGGCATTTGATAAAATCCAACATCCATTCCTACTAAAAACGCTTGAGAGTATAGGAATAAATGGACTATTCCTTAAAATAATAAGGAGCATATATTTAAAACCTTCAGTAAACATCATATGTAATGGTGATAAACTAGAACCTTTCCCTGTAAGATCAGGAGTGAAACAAGGTTGCCCACTATCACCATTACTATTCAATATAGTACTAGAAACTCTAGCCTTGGCAATAAGAGCCGAGAAAGAGATCCAAGGAATTAGAGTAGGAAATGAAGAAATCAAATTGTCACTTTTCGCAGATGACATGATGGTATACTTAGAGAACCCCAAAGACTCTGCTAAAAAGCTATTAGAAATAATTCAGAATTTTAGCAAAGTCGCAGGATACAAAATAAATCCACATAAATCCTCAGGATTTTTATACATTACCAACACAATCCAACAGCAAGAGATACAAAGAGAAATTCCATTCAAAATAACAGTCGATAGTATCAAATATTTGGGAATATATCTACCAAAGGAGAGTCAGGAATTATATGAGCAAAATTACAAAACACTTGCCACAAAAATAAAGTCAGATTTAAATAATTGGAAAGACATTCAATGTTCTTGGATAGGCCGAGCGAATATAATAAAGATGACAATACTCCCCAAACTAATCTATTTATTTAGTGCTATACCAATCAGACTCCCAAGAAACTATTTTAATGACCTAGAAAAAATAACAACAAAATTCATATGGAAGAATAAAAGGTCGAGAATTGCAAGGGAACTAATGAAAAAAAAGTCAGAGGAAGGTGGTCTAAGTGTACCTGATTTAAAGCTATATTATAAAGCAACAGTCACCAAAACCATTTGGTATTGGCTAAGAAATAGACTAGTTGATCAGTGGCATAGGTTAGGTTCACAGGACAAGATAGTGAATAAAAATAGCAATCTAGTGTTTGACAAACCCAAAGATCCCAAATTTTGGGATAAGAATTCATTATTTGACAAAAACTGCTGGGAAAACTGGAAATTAGTATGGCAGAAATTAGGCATGGACCCACATTTAACACCACATACTAAGATTAGATCAAAATGGGTCCAAGATTTAGGCATAAAGAACGAAATCATAAATAAATTGGAGGAACATGGGATGGTTTACCTCTCAGACTTGTGGAGGAGGAAGGAGTTTGTGTCCAAGGGAGAACTAGAGACCATTATTGATCACAAAATAGAACATTTTGATTACACCAAATTAAAAAGTTTCTGCACAAACAAAACTAATGCAAACAAGATTAGAAGGGAAGTAACAAATTGGGAAAAAATTTTTACAGTTAAAGGTTCTGATAAAGGCCTCATCTCCAAAATATACAGAGAATTGACTTTAATTTATAAGAAATCAAGCCATTCTCCAATTGATAAATGGTCAAAGGATATGAACAGACAATTTTCAGATGATGAAATTAAAACTATTTCCACTCACATGAAAGAGTGTTCCAAATCACTATTGATCAGAGAAATGCAAATTAAGACAACTCTGAGGTATCATTACACACCTGTCAGATTGGCTAAGATGACAGGAACAAATAACGATGAATGTTGGAGGGGCTGTGGGAAAACTGGGACACTGATGCATTGTTGGTGGAGTTGTGAAAGAATCCAACCATTCTGGAGAGCAATCTGGAATTATGCCCAAAAAGTTATCAAAATGTGCATACCCTTTGACCCAGCCATACTACTACTGGGCTTATACCCCAAGGAACTACTAAAGAAGGGAAAGGGACCTGTATGTGCCAAAATGTTTGTGGCAGCCCTTTTCATAGTGGCTAGAAGCTGGAAGATGAATGGATGTCCATCAATTGGAGAATGGTTGGGTAAACTATGGTATATGAATGTTATGGAATATTATTGTTCTATAAGAAATGACCAACAGGAGAAATACAGAGAGGCTTGGAGAGACTTACATCAACTGATGCTGAGTGAAACGAGCAGAACCAGAAGATCATTATACACTTCAACAATGATACTGTACGAGGATGTATGCTGATGGAAGTGGATTTCTTCAACATAGAGAAGAGCTAATCCAATTCCAATGATTAATGATGGACAGAACCAGCTACATCCAGAAAAGGAACACTGGGAAATGAATGTAAACTGTTATTTTTACCTTCTGAATCCAATTCTTCCTGTGCAACAAAAAATTCGGTTCTACACACATATATTGTATCTAAATTATACTGTAATATATTTAACATATATAAGACTGCTTGCCATCTGGGGGAGGGGGTTGGGGGAGGAAGGGAAAAAATCTGAATAGAAGTAAGTGCAAGGGATAATGTTGTAAAAAATTACCCATGCATATGTACTGTCAAAAATGTTATAATTATAAAATAAAATAAAAATTAAAAAAAAAAAAAAAAAAAGGAATAGTAAATATAAAATAGAGTTAGGAGAGCATATATCAATTAACAATAGAAAAAAATAAGTTCCCTAGTGGAACTCACAGTTAAACAGGAGAAAGAGAACACTCCATGAAGTGGAAGCATATTATTGACTGACAGGCTAAATAGCAAAAGAGATTTAGCATCCTAAAGAGTTAGTTAGATCCAAGAAAGAGAAAGACACCATGAGGCATAATCATATGGCATGAGGGGAGGGTGGGAAGGAAGGACACCATGAAACAGAAGCCATGGTGGGCTTTGTGGAAGTCCACAGAACTCTGGGTGAGGTATAAAACCCTTTATCTCAGAGAGAACCTGCTAACAATGTCTAGTTAGGCTCCCCATCTCCCCTAAGGGCTCTCAGCTTTCCTGAGAAGTCAGGGGGTGGTGACAACCTGTGTTGTGATTGAAGCAGAGTAATGCATAGTATTGCTTTTATTTATATAAGATTATTAGGGCATATAAGAACTTGGAATAAACTGACTCCATATTTTAACCATCCTCAGGAGTCTCACCTCATCACTCTCCACTAAGTTGGTTTGTTTTTTCACCTCAGCATGGGGACCCTAGAAAGTGACAATACATTTTGTCATCCCAACTCTAGAAAGCAGGCTTAACTCAAGAGGAGTTCAAAACACATGGCAGGGGCCACGAGCAGATTTATAGGGGAATTTTAACCTAAGGGTTTGACACATGTCACATTTCTGATTGGACATAGCAAAGTAGGGCTAATCACAACCTCCATAGAGGATGGATCTATAAGATTGAACTGATCCTCACTAGTGCCTTTTTTTTTTTTTTTTTTTTTTTTTTTTTTTGCCTCAAGGAGTAATTTTATCAGTATTTCAGGCTCTATCAACCCCACTTAGTAACCTTGGAATCATCATTACATCAAAACTAGTTCTTTTGCCTCCAAATCCAGTATTCCTTGCATTGTGCCTCTTAACACTATTATCTGGATATCTAAAAGCAGTTTAAAATCACAATGTTAATTCCAGCACAATTTAATTGTATTAAAAAAGATCTAAAAATCAATTACATTTTGAAGGAAGTACTTTGTTCAACACAATTAAGAATGACTTTATGGCCACTGTAATATTTTATTATCTATTCCAAGATTCAATTAAACTAATTGACTAATGCTATCCTGTAGCAGCTGCCTTTGGGAAATTATGCAGTGCTTTTAATGACCTTAATCTTCCCCCTTGAAATGAAGGTCCATCGTTTAAAAACACTATTCTTCCGGTTATTGTGCATGACTCTGAATCATGGAATACCATAATCTCCAAATAATTAAAGTTAAGGGTTACCCAAAGGGCAATAGAGGTTTGCATAGTGGGCATGGATAGGCTAAATATGTTGCCAAAGAAGAAATGTTCAAAAAAATGGAGTCAAAGATGTCATTAAGGGAGACCTATGACTGGAAAAGAAGGTGGGCTGGTTTTGTGGTTATGTAGCAGGAGCCAGATCCACCCATTGGCCAGCTCATCTGTTCTATTGATATTCACACAATGTCAAGGGATATAGAAGAGCTATAGATTATGGGATGGCCCATTTATTTTTGTAACTCTTTGTAACATTTAACATTGTTGCCCTCCTCTTTCCTAAACTCTCTGGGTTTTTGTAATATTATTCTCTCCTGTGCCTCTTCCAATTTTTCTGACTAGTCTTTCTTGGTCTTCTTTTCTAGGTCATTCATCCAAAATTGTGGCTGTTCCCCAAGGATCTGTCCTACATCCTCTTTTCTTCTCTATGTTATGTCCTTTGAAACCCTCATCAGCTCCCATGGGTTTAATTTTTACTTCTATAAAAATCACTCTCAAATCCCTATATTCAGATCTCTCTGGGCTTCACTTTTACTTCACCAACTACCCAGTGAACATTGTAGTTTGCATGTTCCAGAGACATCTCAAATTCAGTGATTCCAAAACACAATTCATTGTCTCCCCATCCTGTCCCTCAAACACATGCCTCTTTGAAATTTCCCATATATCTATTGAAGTTATCACATTCTTGAGTCCCTTTGGTCTGTAACCTGGGCATAATTCTTAACATAATTCCCTCACTCCATATATCCTATTAGTTGCCAAATCTTGCCATTTGAACCTCTACAACATGCAAGGTTGTGTGGGTAAATGATGAATCATCAACTCTCTGAAAAAAATAAATACACCAAAAATAATGCAAACAAGATTAGAAGGGAAGTAACAAATTGGGAAAATATTTTTACAGTTAAAGATTCTGATAAAGGCCTCATTTCCAAAATATATAGATAACTGACAGTAATTTATAAGAAATCAAACCATTCTCTAATTGATAAATGGTCAAAGGATATGAACAGATAATTTTCAGATGATGAAATTGAAACTATTTCCACTCCTATGAAAGAATATTCCAAATCACAATTGATCAGAGAAATGCAAATTAAGACAACTCTGAGATATCATTACACACCTGTTAGATTGGCTAAGATGACAGGAACTAATAACGATGAATGTTGGAGGGGATGTGGGAAAACTGGGACACTGATGCGTTGTTGGTGGAGTTGTGAAAGAATCCAACCATTCTGGAGAGCAATTTGGAACTATGCCCCAAAAGTTATCAAACTGTGCATACCTTTTGATCCAGCAGTGCTACTACTGGGCTTATATCCCAAGGAAATCCTAAAGAAGGGAAAGGGACCTGTATGTGCCAAAATGTTTGTGGCAGCTCTTTTTGTAATGACTAGAAACTGGAAAATGAATGGATGTCCATCAATTGGAGAATGGTTGGGCAAATTATGGTATATGAATGTTATGGAATATTATTGTTCTGTAAGAAATGACCAGCAGGATGAATACAGAGAGGCTTGGAGAGACTTACATCAACTGATGCTGAGTGAAATGAGCAGAACCAGGAGGTCATTATACACTTCAACAACGATACTGTATGAAGATGTATTCTGATTGAAGTAGATAACTTCAACATAGAGAAGATCTAATTCAGTTCTATTTGATCAATGATGGACAGAATCAGCTATACCCAGAGAAGGAACACTGGGAATTGAGTGTAAACTGTTTGCACTATTGTCTTTCTACCCAGGTTACTTTTACCTTCTGAATCCAATTCTTACCGTGCAATAAAAAACTCAGTTTTACACACATATATTGTATCTAGGATATACTGTAATACATGTAACATATATGGGATTGCCTGTCATCTAGGGGAGGGGATAGAGGGAGGGAGGGGAAAATTCAGAAAAGAAGTGAGTACAAGGGATAATGTTGTAAAAAAAAAATTACCCATGCCTATGTAATGTCAAAAAACTATAATTATAAAATAAATAAATAAATAAATATACCATACTTTTAAGTTAAATATGCATTGTTAACATCTTCTCTACCTTTTTTTTTTAAGTCTAGACAATCAACAAAACAATAAATCTAGCACCAATTTGTAGCTTTTGCTGATTTCTGAGATGCAAATGTTCACACTGAAAATTTAATAACTTTCTCAAGCAGGTTCAAGTTGGCTCCAACATCCCCTAGCTTAAATCCAAACCCTTTTTCTCTATTCATGAAGCCATCACCTTATTTCAAGTCTTCCTCACCTCTCATTTGAATTTCCTAATTGATTCCCCTGTTTCAAGTTTCTCCCTACTCCAATCCAATTTCCAAGCAGTAGCAAAGTGATTTTTTCCTCAAGTGCAGGTCTATGTCATTAAAGATGTCCCAATTATTTCTAAGATGACATTTAGCTTTTAAAACCCATCACAACTAGATCCAGCATATCTTTCCAGCCTCATTATCTACCATTCTACTTCTTATACTCTATGATTGAGTCAAACTGATTTAACCCCATAGAATTCTCTTCTTCCTTCAAGACCTAGCTCCTGCATGACTTTTTATGGAAAATCTTACTTGATCCCTCTAATTGCTGGCATTCTCCCAAACTATTTTATATTTAATTCCTCTGTATTTATCTTGTCTTCTATACCATATGTGCTCATATCTGTTGTATTTGTTGTATCCCCAATAGGATATATAACCCCAGTCCCAAAGCCTATTGCTGTGAGATACTCCTCTTTTTTATGGAGAGGAATAATTTGCCTTGTATAAGGACTAGGCAAGAGTGGGAGAGAAGAGAACTTTCTTGGCTTCTCTTCAAGCTCTCTTTGGATTTCAGGTGCTTCTGACTATTCTCTTAAAAATAGAAAATGGATGATGTCAACCCCACTTCAGGTAGCTGAAGGACAAATCTCTGGACAGAAACTGACATGAAAGAAGCTAGTCTTCTTCATCATGTCCCCATCCCCAGCTTGTTTGGGGGAATTTCCCTTGGGTAAGATCTAGGACATTATCCCTTGGTTGAACTGAGTAATCTCACTACCAGTGTGAGAGCTCCTTCATTCTGTGTTATCTGGCATATATTCTCCTATTTATACTTTCTCTGATATCACCAATTTGGATAAATAGGTTGCTTGTGTAATTGCTATATGAGTGTTCATTGTGGAACTGGTATTTAGTAGAAACAAGTATCAAGCCTTGGATATAAAACTTCAATTAATGAAATAGTAATCAGAAGATTGCTTGAACCTGAAGATTACATCTCCTAGCCTAACAATATTTAAGGGAGCTGGTAGATATAATTCTAGTCCAATATTCCTTCTCTCTGAAGAGGAAAGATTGATGACGTCTGACTTCCTGTTTTCCTCTAAACCCTCCCTCCCCTCTCAAGTAGGTCGGTGAACTTCTATGAGAATCATGACAAGGTTCCCCTTTCTCTTCCCCTCTCCCATGAATCACCCGCCCACATGGATAAAATAATTGTGTCTAGAGAGGATAGCCTTAAAGCAAAGTCAGGAACTATATGAACACAATTATAAAACACTTTCCACACAAATATAAAGTCAGATCTAATCACTTAGAAAAATATCAAGTGCTCATGGGTAGACTGAGCTAATATAATAAAAATGACAATATTACCTAAATTATTCTACTTATTCAGTGCCATACCAATCAGACTCCCAAGAAATTATTTTACAGAGCTAAAAAAAATAATAGCAAAGTTCATCTGGAAGAACAAAAGGTCAAGAATTTCAAGGGAATTAATGAAAAAATGCAAATGAAGGTGGCCTTGCATAACAGACCTAAAACTATATTATAAAGCTCATCAAAGCCATTTAGTACTGGCTAAGAAATAGAGTAGTCGATCAGTGGAATAGGTTAGGTTTACAGGACAAAATAGTTAATGACTATAGTAATTTAATGTTTGACAAACCCAAAGACCTCAGATCTTGAGTTAAGAACTCCCTATTTGATTAAAAAGTACTGAGAAAATTGGAAATTAGTATGAGTAGATAGGCTTTTTCCTTGTTGAACCAAGATGTTCTTTATAGTCCATGCTACCGGATATTATTATTATTATTATCATTATTATTACTATTATTACTATCATTTGTGGATTTGGATTCAAATTCTGACTTTGCGATTAGAGATTTTTTCCCCAGAATTTTTAGTGGTCTACCACATTATTTCTTTCATCAAGATCATAGTTTCAAGACCTTAAAATACATTAATTTTAAATTTCTCAATTTACAGACGGAGAGACTAAGGCCCATAGAGGTTATTTAGCTTGTCCAGGGTCACAAAGGTACTAAATATCAGAAGCAGGATTTGGACCCTGGTACACTAAACCAAATCCAACACTCCCAAGCACCACACTGTTGCTCTCATCAATTCCGCTGTATTTATTTATTTCCTTTTTTGAGCTAGGATTTCTTTTATGACCCAACTATATGAACTCAGGTTGACATACATGAATGATTTAGAGTCAGAAAGCAAGGTATTGTATTTTTTTCTTCTCATATTTAAAGAAAAAATTTTTCCTTTGTTTTTTCTCTTTTCTCTGACTGACAAAAGATATCTCAAATACAAGTCTATGCCCGACTCTATAACACTGATAGTGAATAAAGAAAGTATTGTACTGAAATACACTCAAAAACAAAATTATAAAGAACAAATATGGCTCAAAAGAAGAGATATGAGAAGATACCACCTCTTTCTTTACAGGTGGAGAGAGGTGGAATCTTTGGGTGTGGAATATTGTATACATACTGTGCAATTTTTTCAATATATTGAGTGATTTTGTTGATTTTCTCTTTCCTTTTTTTTTTTTAAAGAAATATTCTTTTCCTACTAAAAACGCTTGAGAGTATAGGAATAAATGGACTATTCCTTAAAATAATAAGGAGCATATATTTAAAACCTTCAGTAAACATCATATGTAATGGTGATAAACTAGAACCTTTCCCTGTAAGATCAGGAGTGAAACAAGGTTGCCCACTATCACCATTACTATTCAATATAGTACTAGAAACTCTAGCCTTGGCAATAAGAGCCGAGAAAGAGATCCAAGGAATTAGAGTAGGAAATGAAGAAATCAAATTGTCACTTTTCGCAGATGACATGATGGTATACTTAGAGAACCCCAAAGACTCTGCTAAAAAGCTATTAGAAATAATTCAGAATTTTAGCAAAGTCGCAGGATACAAAATAAATCCACATAAATCCTCAGCATTTTTATACATTAATAACACAATCCAACAGCAAGAGATACAAAGAGAAATTCCATTCAAAATAACAGTCGATAGTATCAAATATTTGGGAATATATCTACCAAAGGAGAGTCAGGAATTATATGAGCAAAATTATAAAACACTTGCCACAAAAATAAAGTCAGATTTAAATAATTGGAAAGACATTCAATGTTCTTGGATAGGCCGAGCGAATATAATAAAGATGACAATACTCCCCAAACTAATCTATTTATTTAGTGCTATACCAATCAGACTCCCAAGAAACTATTTTAATGACCTAGAAAAAATAACAACAAAATTCATATGGAAGAATAAAAGGTCGAGAATTGCAAGGGAACTAATGAAAAAAAAGTCAGAGGAAGGTGGTCTAAGTGTACCTGATTTAAAGCTATATTATAAAGCAACAGTCACCAAAACCATTTGGTATTGGCTAAGAAATAGACTAGTTGATCAGTGGCATAGGTTAGGTTCACAGGACAAGATAGTGAATAAAAATAGCAATCTAATCTTTGACAAACCCAAAGATCCCAAATTTTGGGATAAGAATTCATTATTTGACAAAAACTGCTGGGAAAACTGGAAATTAGTATGGCAGAAACTAGGCATGGACCCACATTTAACACCACATACTAAGATTAGATCAAAATGGGTCCAAGATTTAGGCATAAAGAACGAAATCATAAATAAATTGGAGGAACAGGGGATGGTTTACCTCTCAGACTTGTGGAGGAGGAAGGAGTTTGTGTCCAAGGGAGAACTAGAGACCATTATTGATCACAAAATAGAACATTTTGATTACACCAAATTAAAAAGTTTCTGCACAAACAAAACTAATGCAAACAAGATTAGAAGGGAAGTAACAAATTGGGAAAAAATTTTTACAGTTAAAGGTTCTGATAAAGGCCTCATCTCCAAAATATACAGAGAATTGACTTTAATTTATAAGAAATCAAGCCATTCTCCAATTGATAAATGGTCAAAGGATATGAACAGACAATTTTCAGATGATGAAATTAAAACTATTTCCACTCATATGAAAGAGTGTTCCAAATCACTATTGATCAGAGAAATGCAAATTAAGACAACTCTGAGGTATCATTACACACCTGTCAGATTGGCTAAGATGACAGGAACAAATAATGATGAATGTTGGAGGGGCTGTGGGAAAACTGGGACACTGATGCATTGTTGGTGGAGTTGTGAAAGAATCCAACCATTCTGGAGAGCAATCTGGAATTATGCCCAAAAAGTTATCAAAATGTGCATACCCTTTGACCCAGCCATACTACTACTGGGCTTATACCCCAAGGAACTACTAGAGAAGGGAAAGGGTCCTGTATGTGCCAAAATGTTTGTGGCAGCCCTTTTCATAGTGGCTAGAAGCTGGAAGATGAATGGATGTCCATCAATTGGAGAATGGTTGGGTAAACTATGGTATATGAATGTTATGGAATATTATTGTTCTATAAGAAATGACCAACAGGAGAAATACAGAGAGGCTTGGAGAGACTTACATCAACTGATGCTGAGTGAAACGAGCAGAACCAGAAGATCATTATACACTTCAACAATGATACTGTACGAGGATGTATGCTGATGGAAGTGGATTTCTTCAACATAGAGAAGAGCTAATCCAATTCCAATTGATTAATGATGGACAGAACCAGCTACACCCAGAAAAGGAACACTGGGAAATGAATGTAAACTGTTATTTTTACCTTCTGAATCCAATTCTTCCTGTGCAACAAAAACTTCGGTTCTACACACATAGATTGTATCTAAATTATACTGTAATATATTTAACATATATAAAACTGCTTGCCATCTGGGGGAGGGGGTTGGGGGAGGAAGGGAAAAAATCTGAATAGAAGTAAGTGTAAGGGATAATGTTGTAAAAAATTACCCATGCATATGTACTATCAAAAAATGTTATAATTATAAAATAAAATAAAAAATTAAAAAAAAAAAAAAAAAAAAAGAAATATTCTTTGTTCTATTGGATAGTCATCTAATAGAAAGTCTTCTGTGAAAAAGAGGGATACAAGGGGAAATCTAGATGATGCAAAACAAAATATATGAATAAAATTTATTATTAAAAAAAAAAAAAAAAGATTTTTTACCTACATGATGCCAAACCAGGAGCTAGATAGCTCTGGTATTTAGACTTCCTTTTGACTGAATTAACTTTGAATTGGGTTTTTAGTGAGGTAATGCAGGGTGAAAGCCTCAGGGCAAACTCTTGACATGGATCTTTACAGAGAGACCAGTGGGCTGGCAGAAACAGCTTTTAACTGGTTGAATGTGTTAGGAAGCATTATTCTCGGGCCTACACAGAGACTTCCCTCTGGATTTGCAAAATGAGAATGGAAAGATATTACTTTGGGTAGTTCAAATCTCTTCCACCCAATATTCCAGAAGTAGAAGTTTAACTATGAATAGAATAATAAATATATTTGTCTCCTCCAATCTCCTGAAATACATCTGTGCCTCCCAAATAAGCCAAGTGTATCATACATACATTACATGATACAAGGAGCTATGCATTTGGATTAGAACATTTAAGGTTGAACAACAGTTTTCTTATTCATTATACACATGATATGGTGTAAGGCTCAGTTTTTTCTTCTATTAAATAAAGAGAGTTTGTATTATATTCATGAAATTAGAGCTGGAAGGGATCTCAGTCACACCTCCCCCCCCCCCACAGTACAACTTCTTCAGGAAGAACAAAAATGCAGGGGGCAACTAGATGATGCAGTGGATAGCATACCAACCCTGAAATCTGGAAGCTCTGAGTTCAAATCTGTTGTCAGACACTTAACTTTTAATAGCTGTGTGAAATTAGTTAACCCATTTTCTTGGGGGTGGGGGGAAAGAAGAAGGAGTCTAAAGCCCAGAGGAATTCAGTGATTTGTATGAGATTAAATAGCTAATATAAGGCAAAGTAGGTATTTGAGCCTAGATTTTTTTTATTTTTTTTAATGAATAGTATTTTATTTTTTCTAAATACATGCAAAGATACTTTTCAACATTAACCCCTGCAAAACCTTGTGTTCCAAATTTTTTCTCCTTCCCTCTCCCCTAGACAACAAGTAATCCAATATAGGTTAAACATGTACAATTCTTCTAAACATGTTTCCATATTCATCATGCTGCACACAAAAAAATCAGATCAAAAGAGAAAAAAAATGAGAAAGAAAAACAAGCTAACAACAACCCCCCCCAAAGTGAAAATATTATGCTTTGATTCATAGTTCAAAATGATGAATGTTGGAGGGGCTGTGGGAAAACTGGGACTTTGATGCATTGTTGGTGGAGTTGTGAAAGAATCCAACCATTCTGGAGAACAATCTGGAATTATGTCCAAAAAGTTATCAAAATATGCATACCCTTTGATCCAGCAGTGCTTCTACTGGGCTTATATCCCAAGGAAATCCTAAAGAAGGGAAAGGGACCTGTATGTGCCAAAATGTTTGTGGTAGCCCTTTTTGTAGTGGCTAGAAACTGGAAATTGAATGGATGCCCATTAATTGGAGAATGGTTGGGCAAATTATGGTATATGAATGTTCTGGAATATGATTGTTCTCTAAGAAATGACCAGCAGGACGAATACAGAGAAGAACACATTGGTAAATGTAGATGACATTTTTTAAAAATCAACAAAAACTCTTTAAAATAAAAGAAGAAAGGAAGTCTCTCAGTGTTTTATCTTAGAAAAAGAGTATGATTTCCTAGAGAAATACTTTCCTGAAATGTTGAGGTTCCATAGCTGTTCTGGAACATTTATGGGATTTCTCTTATATAGTCAGATTTCTTCTGCTTTCCCAAAGATCTTTAGTATTGCATTGTCCCCTGGATTGTCCTGGTTCTTCTGAATTAATTTCACTAGCCAGGCTTCATTTGAGCTCAAACCTGAGCTACAAGTACTCTTTCTGTTCTTTCAGTTGGCTAATCTACCAATCTCTTTCCACTAGGAAAGTCTTCAGAATCTGATCCTCTCTCCTGGTTTAATTTCCTTCACTTTAAGACAAAAATCCTTCAAAGAGAGAAGAACTGTGGCCATAGTTTTCTTCTCAGCTAGCTACTCCCTACCTTACTAGGACTTCCTACTAGCAAAACCTCTGATGTTTTGGTTTCCAGGCCTAGTGGACTCATGGTTAGTCCAGAATTTAATCCTTCCTCCCTCAGTGTTAGTTAGGAAATGAGATTCCCTAGTCTCACAGCACTCTTTCAGAAGATTAGCAAATCTTTTCCATTGCCTAGTAGCTAGTAAGGCAATCAGAATTCTAGTCAGTCCCCTGGTACCTCCCAAAATGTGTAGCTCAACACCAGGCAACCAATTGGTTAATGTCCCATGAACACTGTCAACTTTGTTCCCTTGGTTCCTTGTGTCCAATCTGTACTTCTAATTCTTGATCCCTTGGTCATCAAACAGTTTGGCATTTTGTCAGTATCCCTGCTGACTGATAATCTTGGTGTTTTGTGAAGAAGAATAAAGGGAAGAACATCTACTATGTGTCAGGAATTGGACTAAGTACTTTTATAAATATTCCCTAATATCACCTGCCTTTTGTGCTCTTTGATAACTTCTGCCAACTGTTCCCTTTATTGTGTGATGAGGAACTGAAGCTACAGCACTTGTTTCTTTGGCTGCTCAGTTTGCAGTTCATATTTAAAAATCTTACTGCTATCTTATCAAATATCTCTAATCCCATCAGTGCCACAACTTGGAAAGGGATGGCCCTGAAAGGAAGAAGCTCAAACTTCCCCATTTGGCCCTAATTCCCTTCCTCACAGATGCTCCCTCAGTCTAGTCTTAGCTTCCCCCCTCTAGCTCTCTGGGGCATAGGGATGTCATCACTATCTCTGGCTATAGGGAAAGTAGACTTCTCTCAGCCTACAATGATTGAAATATGAAATTATGTTATTCTTCTTCTCATGAATATGTAAAGAATTGAAGACACAAAAGTCATCATTTTATTTTTAATCTGAAGTAAACAAGTCAAAAGCCATTCATTCAAGGTTTATTAAGCATTGACTATGTACGTACCCCTTGTGGTGGACAAAATGAGCAAAAATGGAAAAAACACCTTAAAAGAATTGGTTTTCTACTGGGCTTGGTGGGTGAAAGAGAAGGCTGGAGAAGAATACAACATATAGCATAGATAAGTACAAACCTATTTTGAGAGGGAGCTGTTTGTTGTTGTTGTTGTTGTTTTTTTTAGTAACCCCAAATTAAATCACATTCCATTCAAATGAATGTGAACAATCACAAAAGAAAGGTCATAGGAAGCCCATAGAATGAGGTCACCATTATTCTTGTTAATAAAAAAATACAAAAAGGTATCCTTTCTTATGGGAAAGGGCATTTTAGCTTTGCTCTGCAAGAAACTAGGAAGCACACTCCAGGGATTGGGATAACTTGTTCAAAAGTACTAGTGTTGGAATGACATATTTGGAAAATAGTAGGAAAGTTGACTGTTCAATTAGTAACCAATAAAACGGAACAAAACAAAATAAATGAAGGCATAGAAACAATTGTTGCAAGTCAGTAGAAGCACAATGGATAATACCTTTGCTAAGTTTCTGAGCTTGTTTGGATACTAACTCAGATGTCTAACTTTCCTTTCCTTCACCTCAATATCTGATCAGTTGTCAAATCTCATCAATCCTATTTCCACGACCTCTCTTGTTTACAACTTTTCTCTTTTTATACTACCTACCCTTATCAGTTCATTTCTTCTTGATCTATTACAACAATAACCTCAGTTAGATATAGATTGGAACTACATTCTTTTGATGGGATCCTCAATCTCTCCTAGAACCTAATTTTATATAGAATTTAGGGCACTTCCTTAAATTCACATAGATTACTCAGACAAGGCTACCCCAAATTCAAGATAGTCTGTAGATTCAGTCACCAAAACTATCTCATGAGTCCCCACAGAAGTGTTTACTTTTACTAGTTGGACAGAAAACAAAATTAATTAAAATTGTGATGGAGAGAGATATCTGCCTCCAGTGAGAGGATTATGGGGACTGAATGTGGATCACAATATAATTTTTTTCACCTTTTTTATTGTTGTTTGCTTTTGTTTTCTTTCCTATATTTTTTTCTTTTTGATCTGATTTTTCTTGTGCAGCATGATAATTGTGGAAATATGTTTAAAACAATTGCACATGTTTAGGGAGAAAAATTTGGAACTCAAGGTTTTGCAATGATGAATATTGCAAACTATCTTTGCATATATTTTGAAAATAAAAGGAGCAGATAGATGAAGCCAAGATGGCAGAGTAAATGTAGGAACTTTCCCAATCTCTCCTCCAAACAACTTCAAATTCCTTTAAATAATGACTCTATACAAATTTTAGAGAATCAGAACACCCTAAAAAATGGAGTAAAACATTTTCCAGCCAAAGGCAGGTCAGCAAAATAGTTCTGTAATACCAGGGTGGGAGTCCAGCACGCAGTCCCAGCACAGCTCTGCATCCAGCCCCAACCCTGGCTTGGCTACAGCTTGACAGCAGCAGTACTGGTGGCTTCATTCTGATCAAGCAGTGACACCAAAGGGAGCCGAAGTCAGCAGAAAAGGTCTGTGGAACCATGGTAGGAGCTCAGCACAAACTCCCAGCACAGCCTGCATCAGGACAGCCTCAGCCCCTACCCCAGACCCAGCCCTGGCCCCAGCCCCAGCCCCGGTCCCAGACCCAGCTCTGGCCCCATCCCCAGCTCTGGTCCCAGACCCAGCCCTGGCCCCATCCCCAGCCCTGGTCCCAGACCCAGCCCTGGCCCCATCCCCAGCCCTGGTCCCAGACCCAGCCCTGGCCCCATCCCCAGCCCTGGTCCCAGACCCAGTCCTGGCCCCCTCCCCAGCTCTGGTCCCAGACCCAGCCCTAGCCCCAAACTCAGCTCTGGTCCCCAACGCAGCCCTGGCCCTGGCTTAGAGGTAGGACTTCTGAATCAACAACTGTGCTGGAGGCTTCTGAACCTCTCAGCCTGGGGATACCAGGAGGACTCAAAAGGTCAGTAGAGATGATCTATGACAACTGGGTCAAAGTCTGGTATGCAGTCCCAGTGCACCAGCATAGTTCCAGTCTTGCCCACCCCGGGGTTTTGCTTTAGCACACTAGATCTTATAGCTAAAATGAAGCAGAATACTTTTACAGTCACAGTGGGATGGGACATTCCTAACAGCTCCAGGGCAGGAAAAAATGTTTGTGGTCAGATTCCTAGAAGGATCTCTGAAAACAGCAACACAAAACCCCTGAAGCTTGGGACAGTGCCCTACTTAAACAAAGAGTTTAAAAACAAACAAACAAACAAACAAAAACCAAACATGTAATAGGCTAGGAAAATGAGCAGACAACAACAAAAAAAAGTTTCTGGCCATAGAAAGTTATGATAACAAAGTCAAAGATCCTACATCCAAAGTCTCCAAGAAAATAAGAATTGCAAGCCATTCTCTAATTGATAAATGGTCAAAGGATATGAACAGATAATTTTCAGATGAAGAAATTGAAACTGTTTCTAGTCGTATGAAAAAATGCTCCAAATCACTATTGATCAGAGAAATGCAAATTAAGACAACTCTAAGACACTCTCTACTCTAAGATACAACTCTAAGACATGCCTCTCTGGCTAAGATGACAGAAAAAAATAATAACGAATGTTGGAGGGGATGTGGGAAAACTGGGACACTAATATATTGTTGGTGGAGTTGTGAAATGATCCAACCATTCTGGAGAACAATTTGGAACTATGCTCAGAAAATTGTCAAATTGTGCATACCCTTTGATCCAGCAGTGTTTCTATTGGGCTTATATCCCAAAGAAATATTAAAGAAAGGAAAGGGACCCGTATGTGCAAGAATGTTTGTGGCAGCCTCTTTGTAGTGGCCAGAAACTGGAAACTGAATGGATGTCCATCAGTTTGAGAAAGGCTAAATAAGTTATGGTATATGACTTATGGAGTATTATTGTTCTGTAAGAAACAACCAGCCAAAGGAGCCTGGAGAGACTTACATGAACTGATGCTAACTAAAATGAGCAGAACCAAATCATTATTCTTGACAACAAGAAGATTATGCACTCAATTCTGATGGCTCTCTTTAACAATGAGATGATTCAGACCAGTTCCAATTGTTCAGTAATGAAGAGAGTCCTCTACACCCAGGGAGAGGACTGTAGGAACTGAGTATGGATCACAACCTAGCATTTTCATTCTCTTTGTTCTTGTTTGCTTGCATTTTATTTTGCTGCTTCTTCTTCTTTTGGTTTTTTTTTTACTGGTTTGATTTGATTTTTTTGTGCGGCATGATAATTGTACAAATGTATATGTATATATTGGATTTAACATTTCTACCATGTTTAACATGTATTGGACTGTTTGCCATCTAGGGGAGGGTATGGAGGAAGGTGGAAGAAATTGGAACACAAGACTTTGCAAGGGCTAATGTTGAAGAATTATCTACACATATGTTTTGAAAATGAAAAAGCTTTAATTAAAAAAAGAAAGAAAGAAAAACAAAGGTATATATTTAAATAAGATTTGAAAATGTCATGTATTTCCTTTGTTATATGCATCTTTAGGCTGATCCTTTTGATCAAATGTATTATTGCTATAAGTATACAAAACCTGACAAAGATTTCAGAGGCTAAAGATTGTATGTAAATTTTTTCAATAATTTTTCATAATTATTGAAACTCTTTGAAAGGCTGTCAAAAATTGTTTTACAATTAATGATAAATAAATAAACAATGAAAATTTAAAAAAAAAAAAAAAAAGGAAGAAAAATAAGAGATGGGCTCAGGCCATGGAAGACCTCAAAAGGGACTTTGAAAATCAAGTAAGAGAGAGAGAAAAAAAAAAAAATTATAAAAAGAGTTGAGAGTGGTGCAAAAGGAAATGCAAAAACCTAATAAAGAGAAGAATGCCTTAAAAAGCAAAATTGGTCAATTGGGAAAGGAGGTACAAAAGCCCACTGAGGAAATTAATTCCTTAAAAATAAAATTGAGCAAATGGAAGCTAATGAAGAAATCAATGTACAATAAAGCGAAACCAAAAAATGAAAAAATAAAAAAAAGTTAAAATATTTCATTGGAAAAACAATTGACATGGAAAATAGATGCAGAAGAGATAATTTGAAAGTTATTGATCTACCTGAAAGTCATAAAAAAGAGTCTGGACATCATCTTTCAAGAAATTATCAAGGAAAATTGTCCTGATATTCTAGAACTAGAAGGTAAAATACAAATTGAAAGAATCCACCAAACACCTCATGAGAGGGCTTTGAAAAAAACTTAGATGTAACCATGACTCCCCCAATTGTTTAGAAGTGGAATTAGAGCAAGAGAAGACTAGTGGTCTGGAGGCTGAAGCACAGACCTTGGACTCAGATTCATTCATCCCATCTCACACTACCATGGTGGCAGGCTTTCCTCTTTCATTTCTCCACTGAAACCAAGACTCTGGAAGGCCTCTAAGAAAGCTACCTGAAGATCTAGGCAAGGAGACAAGATTTTGAAAGAGATAATAAAGAATTTGGACTTTAATACCTGGCTATTCTTGTGGTGATTACCTTGCTGAAAAGAAGGCTGCTCTAGAGACTTCCAAATAGATAGATGGATAGATAGATAGATAGATAGATAGATAGATAGATAGATAGATAGATGATAGATAGATAGATAGATAGATAGATAGATAGATAGATAGATAGATAGTCCCCCAGTTACTTAGAGAACACAAGATTACCTTTTAGAGGAACATAAAGAAATCTAAAAAATATTTGTAAAATATGTAAAAAGAGAAACACATTGATGATTAAAGGTGGATTATTATTTGGAAAGGTAATGAATGTAACTCCTTTTGATCAAGAGTCCTCAGACAAGCTAGTCCTTCTAACTCTGCTGCTCTGAACAAAACTTTTGGCTTCTTGGCTTTCACATGTTGTGAACATTGGAATACTATATTTCATAGACCAAAAAGAGCTGTAATTATGACTAAGGATAACTTATCCAGCAAAGTTAAGTATAATCCTAAATGAAAAAAATGGATATTTAACAAATAGACTTTCAGATATTTGTGACAAAAACAGCAGAACTAAAGAGAAATTTTGACATAGAAAAAGCAAGAGAAATTTAAGGTAAACATAAATGTAAGGGACTATATAAGGTCAAATCATTTACTTCTTATATATGGAAATATTACCAGTTTTTCATGACTATTGTTTTTATGTGGGTAGTTTGAAAAAATATGTATACACAGATATATACATATGTGAGGGTAGATAAAAATGAGCAAAAAAAAAGAAAAATAGCTACAAAAGAAGCTAGTAGGAGCAAAGGTGTACAGAATTAAAATCTTACTCTCATCAGGAATGATTTAAAGAAAGAACAACATATATCCAAAAGTGTATGAAAGTCTCCTAATTTCAAAAAGAAATAAGAAGACAAGAGGATAGAATGGGAGGAGGGCATAAAAGAGGGAGAAGAAGGAAAAAGTAGCAGGTAGATGTGATGTGGATTGAGGTCCTTTCTGATTCCCAATCCCCCCATGGCTGAAGAAGCTAGGATGTTTTGATTCACAAATCCTGGTCAAAAAGCACTCTTTTTGAATTCCAATGATATCCAGACTTTCCCAGCCCCCACCGGATCTGAGCTAACTTGGGCTTTCCTAGCCCTCCACTATCTGCTCAGGTTTCCCCAACCCCCACAAACAGCTTCTTCCTTATCTAAAAACCCATTGAATTCTATTCAATGCTAACCCTGGCCAAAACCAGCCAGGAGCCTGGGACTCCACCCACCTTCTAGATCACCAAGAGCCCCCATTATAAAAAGGAAACCCTGGAGTCCACTCGTTACAGAAGCCCTAAATATGGTGTCCTTCTGGCCATGTAAGGGTTCCTGTCTACCCGGCGACCAGCTCTGGCCCTGGCATCTTTCTACCTTTACCCTTACTTCCAAACCCCTACAATAAACCTTTTTATCAATCTAGGTTTTGGGGCCTGTAAATTCCTTTACAGGGGACTCTGCACCGTCACTAGACTGCATTTAACTATGTATCCTTGCGCCGAACCAAAAGGGGTTCCCCCTTTCCTAACTCTCATCAGATGTAAAGTAGAGCAGTCTGGAGTGATAGAAATAGAGTGGGGAGAATAGTAAAGAAAATAGGAAAGAAGAAAATAATCAAGTAATTATAGCTTGCTTCACCCACAAAATGGAAACAGATTAAAAATATAAACTCAACAATATGTTGCTTTCAGGAAATATTAAAAAATGTGAGATACACACAACCATAAAATAAATACAGGAGTTGAATTTCTTATGTAAAAAAAGCAGGGGTAGAAATCATGATGTCAGATAAACTTAAAACCAAATCAGGTTTAATCAGAAAAGAAAAATAGGAAAATCATTAAAGGTAAGCTATATTAATCAAAATTATTTTAGAATATTTAAAAATAACTAAATAGAAAAAAGTTAGAATAGTGCTGTAGTGTAGGAAATGGTGAGTTGGTAGAGTTACAAAATATGGAAAAATTTGGATTTATGAAGGAAGATGTTATTTACCTTCAGAGAAACAGAGGCCAAATAATAGCGTATAGTTTTATATAGGTGATGTATGAATGTATATGTGCAAATAGATGTGTGATTATGAATAACTACGTGTTATTTATGTATGTATATATTGTTTGTATATGTTCATATATTTATATAGACATAGAAATATACATTTATGCTTAATTGCAATTTTCTTAGAATGGAGGGTAGGGAGATGAAAAGAAAAATAAAGCAAAAAGGACATAGCAGAGAAAAAAAGAAAACCTACCTAAAATGAGGATTCATTTTTGTTGTTTGAATTTTTTATGTTTTGTTGTGTAATGATTTTTTTCATTTATTTTATATTTATGCTTAAAATAACACTTTCAAAAGAATATAAAAGTAGGTATCATCTGTCTTCTTTCTTTTCACATAATCCATCGTTCATTGGTTCCAAAGCTTCATCTCTGGGAAAATGAAAGCAAAAAAGTGATGAAGATCATACCTAAACTACCTTCTTTTAAGTCCTTAGGGATGGGGCCAGAGGTGTATGGGGAAATAGCAAAGGTGAATGGAGAAATGGTTATTGCTAGAGGTGGTTAAAAAAAAAAAAAAAAAAAAAAAAAAAAGGAGGCAAGACAGCAGCTTGATGGTGCAGTGGATAAGGCACCAGCTTTGGAGTTACACTTAACATTGACTACCTGTGTGATCCTACCAAGTCACTTAACCTCAATCACCTCACCAAAAAAAAAAAAAAAGAAAAGAAAAAAAAGAAAAAAAAAAAGAAAAATTTAAAGAAGGAGGAAGGACAAGGTGGAAATAGACTATTCTTTAGATCCCTCTGTCCTTCAAACTCCTTCTTTTTTTCTAGGCTATTTTGTGCTTTGTGACACTTGCTATGTGGTTGGAGTACTCACCTTTCTGTGGGATGGCCAGTATTTTCTGCTTTCACCTTGGTATCTTCTGGAATAAAATACAAATCAAAACTTTAGAGAAGAGACTGGAAAACAGAAGGAGACATAACTTCCAAGACCTGGAGAAGCACTATGGTGAGAGTATAGGGACAGGGATCACTGTGTGATCCTAGGCCAATCACTGATTTTTCTTGGCCTGATGTTCTCCTCTATAAAATGAAAGGATTAGACCAGATAGTCCCCCAGGAGTTCTAAATCCTTGATACCCTGATTTGTAGGCAAAGAGACTGGATTTAAATCCTGGTTCTGCTCCCTACTCCCTGTGGCTTCCTGGGAAAGTATGTTCCTTTTTCTAGAGCTTAGTTTCCTCAGCTGTAAAGTTAGGTGGTTGTATTAGATGATTTCTAAGATTCCTTCCAGATTCAAATCTTAGAGCCTATAGCAGGAATGAGGAGCCAGGTCAGCCTCAGTATTTGGAATACATGTGCTGTTGGATTTCATATGAGAGGATGGAGAGAAAGGACAGAATAGGAAAGGCGTGGTACAATGGAGAGAGAACTGGACCTTCTTTTATATTTACTTACCTGTGTGATCTTGGGCAATTAAGCAATTATTTAACTTTCCTGAGTCTCATTTCCTCTTCTGCAAGATCCCTTCCAGTTTTAGTTTTATGATCCTATGATGCCATCTTTTTTTCTTTCTTTTTTCTTTTTTTTAATTAAAGCTTTTTATTTTCAAAATATATGTGTGGACAATTCTTCAACATTAGCTCTTGCAAAATCTTGTGTTCCAAAAATTTCCCTTCTTCTTCCCATTCCCTCACCTAGACTGCAAGTATATTAAACATGTGCAATTCTTCTACATATATACATATATATCCATAATTATCTTGCTGCACAAGAAGAATCCCATCAAAAAGGAAAAAGATGAGAAAGAAAATAAAATACAAGGAAACAACAACAAAAAAAGTGAAAGTACTATGTTGTGATCCACATTCAGTTCCCACATTCCTCTCTGGGTATAGATGTCTCTCTTCATCACAAGATTATTGGAACTGGCCTAAATCATCTCATTGTTGAAATGATCCCCCTATAATCTTGCTGTTGCCATGTACACTGATCTCCTGGCTCTGCTCACTTCACTCAGCATCAGTTCAAGTAGGTCTCCCCAAACCTCTCTGAGATCATCCTGCTGACTATTATGTTGTCTTTGTTATGGCTGAGTCATTTTTCAGTCATGTCTAATTTTTTGTGGCCTTATTTGGCATTTTCTTGGCAAAAATACAGGAGTAGTTTTTAGGAAACTGAGGCAAACAGGATTAAATAACTTAGCCAGAGTCGCATAGCTAGTATTTGAGGCCAGATTTGAATTCAGGAAGATGAATCTTCCAGTCTCCTAGCTACCCCATGATTCCATCTTACTAATAGAGAGCATGGGAGAGTTGCCTGAACACTAGAGAATGCTAAATGTCCTGATTTTCTAAATGGGAAAGAGTATGTACTTAGAAAAACACAAAATGGAAAGTTTTACATTGATCCCTAGTAAATTTTTAAAGCATATCATTAAATTTTTGCTTTATAAGACTTGAAAAAAATGCGGTGTTTCTTGGAAATCAAAATATGGTAATTATGTTAAACTCATCTTAAATGTTATTGGTGAAAAAAATAAATGTTATTGATGGGTTTTTTTATTTGAAGCAAGGCATTGGTAAAGTTTTTCAAGACATTATAATGATTATCTTTTTAATAAAGTAATTAAAATAAATAATAAATATATACTAGAGAGTAGAGATGTATTAGCAGATTGCACAATCTTATTCTCAAAAATGTTCATTAATGTCTAGAGAATACCTAGTAAAGTGTTATAAGACTGTGAAATAATAAGGTTGAATCTGTATCTCTCTTTAATTGATCATATTTATAGTTAATTGATTTTGTCTTGTTACTTACTAAATCATGATTCATTGTCTCTGAACTTAGTTCAGAAATTCAACTGTCCTGTGTAATGAGTTAAGTTTGGAAATCCAGTTTTCTTATTAATCACTGATCTAATCTTGTGTCAAGGAAATCTGTTATCTTTGAAGGAGGCAAGTGGACATCAGGGAATCTGATCTAGTATCTTCACACTACCAAACTGTCTTTCAAGGATGTCATATCTGTTATTCTAAATGTCTGGTCCATCATCTCTAATCTTGAACATTTTTAATCACAGAAGGGAAGGAGGGAGTTATTACTAGCCCTCATTCCCAAATACAAATCATATTGTCCTGATTCTCATAATGCTGTCTACTCTGTAACCAATCTCATTGTTTTCCTCACTTTTGTAATTCTTTTAGTACTTCCCAAAACTATGGTAAACCCTGTCTTGTGGTCTTTGGCCATCGAGAGGTCACTGAACCCATTTATTGGTTATTGCTAGCCTAACTAATAAATTGATCATGCTCAAGCCATTATCCTCAATTTGCTTTTAATTTTCTAACATAATAGCTGTGTCTGTTGGACATTCTTTTAAATCAAACACATGAATGAGTCATAGAGGGGATGCTTATCCAATGAGCAAATTACACAAAATTAATGTGATGGATGACAAAATTATGATTCAAAGCAACCTTCACAGGCTAGAATGGTAAGCCAAAACCAACACAATGAAATTAAGTGAGGTGGTGAAGGGAGGAAATAAAATTAACACATGGAATGGCATAAAAGGCATCACTATGGACACATATGAGTGGGAAAAGTGAGTTGTCAATGTAGCAAAAATGAAAAAAAAAAAGGTAAGATAACCATGTATTGTGCTGAGGTACATAGGTAGAAGGAAGGAAGGAAGGAAGGAAGGAAGGAAGGAAGGAAGGAAGGAAGGAAGGAAGGAAGGAAGGAAGGAAGGAAGGAAGGAAGGAAGGAAGGAAGGAAGGAAGGAAGGAAGGAAGGAAGGAAGGAAGGAAGGAAGGAGGAAGGAAGAAGGAAGGAAGGAAGGAAGGAAGGAAGGAAGGAAGGAAGGAAGGAAGGAAGGAAGGAAGGAAGGAAGGAAGGAAGGAAGGAAGGAGAAAGGAAGAAGGAAGGAAGGAAGGAAGGAAGGAAGGAAGGAAGGAAGGAAGGAAGGAAGGAAGGAAGGAAGGAAGGAAGGAAGGAAGGAAGGGACCTTTTATTAAATACTATGTTCTAGGCACTATACTCAGTGTTTTACAAGCATTATTTCATTTGAGCCTCCCAAAAACCTTGGGAGATTACTATTATTATCCCCATTATATGGGAATTTGAAGAAATTAAGGCAGGTAGGTTAAATGACTTGTCTAGAGTCACACAATTAAATGTCTGAGGTTAAATTTAAACTCAAGCCTTCTTGACTCCTGCTACTGTGCCACCTAGCTGACTCTGATAGAATCACAAATCTTACAAGACTTCTAAAAGTCTTATATTTACAGTTTGTTTGCTTTTTTCTTAAACCAGTGCCCCAACCAGCCCTTCACACAGTGCCTAACACTGCAGTTACTTAATTAATGCATTTTGACTAATTAACTTACAACTCTTAGTTTGACTAAGAGCTAGTTTGGAAGCAGCTTATGCAAATAAGATCTGGGTGTCTTAGTTGGCCACATTAATAGTCAAGAGTGTGATATGATTGCTAAATGAGTCTAACAAAACCTCTGGATCATCGATTTGGAGCTAGAAGGGGACCTTAGGAACCATCTAGTTCAATCCCCTCATTTTATAGCTAATGAAGGTGAGGCTCAGAAAGTTTCAGTCATTTGCCCAGGTATAAAATAACATAGGTGAGCTTTAGGAGAAATATAATTTCCAGGAGATAGAGGTGTTAATTTTAGCTAAGTGACTCATTTAACATTAAGAAATTCCCTTTAGCTTTAACTGAGTTAATTAAATAAAAACAGCCTTACCTTTTACAATTAGTTGACTAGGCAATTGGTTGAAAGTAGCTCACTAAACAAATTTTTAAAACAGGTCAAATCACTAACACTAACCTTGGCATAACCCTACTGAGAAATGGGGCACTTTGTCCCCAGGCCTCAGAAAGAACCTACCTGTTCTTTCAGTGGGAAGGATTGGGAGTTGGGACTTTTCTATATGTTCCATTACTACACTGAAACCCCACTAGTGAAAAATTCCTACAAAGGGATCTGCCCTTTGGGCTAACTCTAAAAGTTCTACCCTTTCTAGTTCTATGTTTCTAATTCTATTATCCTACCATTACAACCTAGGTGAATCAAGGACCTCCCCTGAGGTCCCTGAAGAGACAACTCTTTCTGAATTTTAACTTGTTAATGATTTAGCTAAGGTATTTGACACCCGGAGCATTGGTCTCCAGATTTTTTTTGATTATACATCTTTATCAGTAAAACATTTTGATCACGTATTCCCAAAATCTGCATATTTACTCATTCATAAGTTATACATATTTACTAACATTTTCCACCATTTTGTGTATTACAAAAACAACATTAAATGAACATTTTAAAAGGATGAGATAAAGATGAAATAATATTTGAGCCTAAAGTTAACAGGGAATCACTGGAATTTATTGAGTAGGCGAGTGACCTGGTCATAACTGTGCTTTAAGAAAAGTCACTTTGGCAATTATGTCAAGGAGGGATTAGAGAGGGAAGAAACAGAGCAGCAAGGATAATGAGGTTTCTCATTGTTCAGTCATTTTCAGTTGTGTGTGACTTTTTGTGACCCTATTTGGTGTTTTCTCAGCAAAAATACCTGAGTTTTTTGTTTTTGTTTTTTTTTAATTTCCTTCTCCAGCTCATTTTACAGATGAGGAAACTGAGGGAAATAGGATTGATGTGCCCAAAGCCATCTCACTAGTATCGATACTAGATTTGAATTTAGGAAGATGAGGCTCTCAGACTCCAGGTAGGGTACTCTATCCATTATACCACTTAGCTGTCCAACAATAAAATATAAGGAATATGCTAGTGATATAGAAGTAGAATCAACAAGATTTAATCTAAAATTTGAATATGTGGAATGAGGAGAGTGAGCAGCTAAGGATTAAACTGAAGTTATGAGCCTGTGTGACAGGAGGGATTGGTGTCTTCAATAGTAATTAGAAAGTCTGGAAGAAGGGCGCATTTGGCAGGAATGGAGTGGGAGTGTCTGTGGATAATGTAATGACATCTGCATCGAAGATCACAAACCATCTCATCTTGTTGGACTCACTCGGTCTCACCCAAAGTACCAGAAGAGTACTAGCCTCTAAGGAAGAAGAGAAGGAGCAGAAGGAGGAGGAGGAGGAAGATAAATGTGATGGGGGAGGCAAGTATATTTTCAACATGAAACCTGTGGTATTATGTCATGAATGTCTGGATGGTGGTTAGGAGATTGACAGCTGTCTAAGAAGGAAGGAAGCTGGGACCTTGCACAGCAGAGGGTTAGGGGAAGTAATGAGGAGTAAAGGTAGCATATGATTGGGTTGAAGACAAGCCCTTTTCAGTCTCTGTTTAGTCAATCACATACTCTTTTGGATCAGCAGGAAATAACCCCACTGTGAAGACTACTGGACCACAGCAAACAAAGTAATAGGCTTGTTGTCTCCACTGGTAAGGCCATGTCTGGACTTTGGCCCTCAATTCAAGAAATTTGAATAGGAGTCTGACTATGAGAGGCTGGATGAATTTAGCTTAGAGACAAGAAGACATAGGAAAGACATAATTGTTACATCCATGTATTTAATGCACTAGACTGTATTTCCTCATCTATAAATAGGACAAGATGGCTCCTGAAACCCTTCCAACTCTAAATGTGTGACCCCATAATTTCCCTCCATGGCTCTAGAAGATAAAACTAAGATCAACAGGAGAAATTTGGAAATAAGGGCCTTGAAGGCCAATTTCAATTCAACAGAAGAAAGACCCTTTGAGAAAGGTCTTGAGAAGACCTGTTTCAAGAGGCAATACAGAATGAGAGGAATCTAGCAGTGATTGAATAAATGACCACCTCTTAGGAGTGTAAAAACAGGATGAGCTTCAAAGCCTCTTCCTGTTGTAACACTATTAGGGGAAGAGTGTCATAGAACATGAGATCAGAGATTTACTGTTGGAAAGAATATCAGAGAATAAGCTCATCCAATGTCCTTATTTTATAATTGAAGCAGCTTGCCCAAGGTCACAGGAATAATAAGCATGGATGATGATGATATGAACTTAGACCCTCTGGCACCAGACTAAATATATTTCCACAAAGCTAGGATATTTTTTGGTAAGTGGGTGTTTGCTTGTATAGTTTATCTGCGTGCAGAATTATCTTTCATTTAATAGAATCCCATGTTTAAAGGATTCATCAACTAAGTCCCCAGAGCACTCTGAGAAACAAAATTTCCAAGCTCAGAGAATTTAAATATTGTATGACACCATCTTGTTCTTTCTGTTGCTAAGGATTAGACTATCTGGATCTTATTGTGTGATTGACCTACATTCCCCCAAATGGCCAGCAACAATCAGAACTTTCCCTATTTGATAGCATCCTGCTTTGATGACCAATATCCATTAATGAAGATATCATCCATTAGTTAAATAAATACACATGTGACTGGGAACCGAAGGCTTATGACAGAAAAAAAGACTAATTTTTAAACTATTATTAGATATTTTTAGGTTTCCAGGTAACTCCCTGCCTAAGAGATGTTAGGGGGAGGCTTTTTTGTTTTCAAATTCCTGCCTATATAAACCCTAATAGAAGTCTGTGGAAAATCTAATATACATGCAGATAAAAGGAAAAATGGTAGGGGTGTAGAGTGGGGGAGGAATAGGATAAAACAATACTTCAAAAGTAAAAGGAGAAATGTAGAGTGATTTGGAGCTAGTTGGTTTAGAATGCCATGTGAAGCAGATGGTCCTACTGTCCAAGTTTAAGAAAATCCTTTCAACTTTGACCTTCATGAATATCTTTATATATCAGTCATACCCTTTGATCTGTGGGCATCAGGTTGCCTCCTAGGAAGCAGGGTGGCCTCATGGTAAAGGTTTTGGAGATCTGGGTTCCCTGGCTATCCCACCTAATCTCTCTGATCCTGAATTTTTTTCCACTGCAAAAATGCAAGGGTTGGACAAGAGAATCTCTCTGTTTCTTTTCTTCCCCCATATTCCTATAACCTGGGATTCCTCATGAAACAGGTTCAGTCTATTAGGACCTTTTATAAACGCAATACAGGAAGCTAGACTATATTTATATTGACATTATGGTGGAATTTTTAATACCTTTTACTGTTGCCAAATTTTTTACAACCCCCACATCCACTTATGTGACCTCATATTTGTGTTCCACAAACAATTTAAGATGTTTTGCTCTAAAAGATGGGATTTTAACTGGAATTTGAAGGAAGCCATGGGATACAGATAGTAGAAATGAGGAAGAGAGGATTCCAGCCAATGTAAATGTCAAGGAGGGCAATGTAACTACATTGCAGAGGTGAGGGGAGTAAGGTATAAAAAGAAAAGGTAGGAAGAAACCAAAGGGAAGCTACATAGAGAAATGGATAGAGCCCTGAGCCTAGAATCAGGAAAACTCCTCTTCCTGAATTCAAATCCTGCCTCAGCCACTAAATAGCAATGTGACCCTGGACAAGTCATTTAACTCAATTTGCCTCTGCCTCCTCATCTGTAAAATGTGTTGAAAAAGGAAATGGCAAATCATTCCATTACTGAAGAAGACACCAAATGGGGGCCATAAAGAGTCAGACATGACTTTTTAAAAATGACTATGAAAATAAACAGGCTACGAAGGACTTTAAAAGATAAAAAGAGGAATTTGTGTTTGATCCTGGAGGCAATAGAAAGCCACTGTAGTGTACTGAATGGAGATAGTGGTAACGTGATCAGAGCTATTCTTTAGGAAAATCAATTTACTTGAAATACATTTAAAATGATTATATGTGTATAAGCTATATCAGATTGCTTGCTGTTTGGGGGAGAAAAGAAGTAAGGGATGGAGGAAGGAAAGAAAATTTGGAAGTCAAAATCTTACAAAAATGAATGTTGAAAGTATCTTTCCATGTAATTGGAAAAAATAAAATACTATTTAATGGGGGAAAAAAAGGAAAATCAATTTAACAAGTACAGCTTGCAAAGAAGCCTTGGCCTTTTCCTCAGGGATCTTCCTTGAGCCTTGAATTTAATTGTTGTCCTTTATTCTCCAAGAGGACCAAAATGACCTCACTATGTTAGAATTGAGGTACAGTGTGTCTCACTGCAGCTCAGACCAATAGGAGCTCAGAATGCTCTGCCATAGGTTGGACACAAATAGACCCTATGAACATTTCTGGTGCTTCTCTAATTGTGCATCTCACACTTCTGGGCTAATTCAATTCTGCTTTGCTCATGGAGAACAGTTCATTCTCTAATGAGGGCATGCCATGCTGGGTGGTCTTGTGCCAGTGTGTCCCAAGTCATACAATCAATTCTAAAGTTCTTAAAAGAGACCTTGAGAGTGTCCTTGTATTGCTTAAAGATGACAGGCATAAAAACAACAACAACAACAACAACAACAACAACTCATTCTAGTTTTGGAGCATGATGGCTTGAGTAGCTATGAATGTTATCCAGTCCCATGGACTTCTTATAACACTCTGTATTGAAGTTGCTCCTTCAGGGAATTTTGACATTAGCTATTTTGACCTTGGGTAAGTCACATAGCCCTGTTTGCCTCAGTTTCCTTATCTATAAAAATGAGTTGGAAAAGGAAAAGGCCACTGCAGTATTTTTGCCAAGAAAAATCCCAAATGGGATTCTGAAGAGTTAGATATGACTGAACGAGTATGCATAAAGTGTACCACATTGCAGGAAAAAAGCAAATAGGCAAGCTGTGAGTTGAATAGGTCTGAATCATTTACCTCTTTTACCACAGAGGGCATTTCTCCAAATTAACATTTTGAAGATCAACAGAACCACAATTATGGCACATGCTATTCCTAGCCCAGGAATCAGGAAGCTGCTACTGGGGTTTTCATTTGGTTGTATTTCTGAAAGGAAATCATCACAGGGATTCAGTCAACCAAGTCATTTCTAAAACTTTTGTAGTTTGCTTCTTATTGTATCCATCTCCCCATTTGCTGCCTACACTCTCAGAGCGAAAAACAGTAAAACCGACATGTAAAGTCTCAGGGGTCGTGGTATATAGTCCCAGCAGCAGTAACTCTTGCCTCACTTTCTTAGAAACTTGATTATTTTTAGCCATACATGAAAGTGTGGGCACAAGTAAACTCCTAAGACTTGAAGAGATCATGATGACATTAATCTAAGAATAGAATTCTTGTATCATAATTACATACCACATAATTACAAGAATCTCAAGTCATTTTGGATTTTTTTCTCTCGTTCTCCTACCTCTTCCAGTCCCCATATTCAGTCACTAAGTCCTAAAAATCCCCCAAATTCATCTTCCTATATTCATTCCCTCTGCCACCATCTTTTCTCATACCCTTATAATCTTAACAGTCTTCTATCTGTTCTCTCAGCTTCTAGTGTTGTCTTACTCCATAACCCACCAAATGATTTATCCTCTTAAATGTTACATTTCTGCTCCTCAGACTCTAACAGCTCTCTTTCATCTATAAATTAATTTTAAACTCCTTTCCCTGGGAGGTAAGATCATCAGTCTGACCCTTATCATATTCCTTTTTTTTTTTTTTTTTTTTTGGCATGAACCTTCATCTCCAACTACGTTGGTTTACTCACTACTAAATAAAAGCCTTCTCAGCTTGTGCTATTTTAATTTTTTTTTATTAAAGCTTTTGATTTTTCAAAACATATGCATGGATAATTCTTGACATTAATCTTTGCAAAACCTTGTGTTCCAATATTCTCCTCCCCCACCTTCTCCCTTAGATAGCAATATTTGTTAAACATGGTAGAAGTATATGTTAAAGCCAATATATGCATACATATTTATACAATTATCTTGCTGCAAAAGAAAAATCAAATCAAACCAGAAAAAAAAAAATGAGAAAGAAAATAAGATGCAAGCAAACAACAACAAAAAGAGTGAAAATGCTATTTGGTGAACCATACTCAGTTCCCACAGTCCTCTCTCTAGATGTAGATGGATCTCTTCATCGTGAGATCATTGGAACTGCACCATTTTTTAAAAACACTATTCCATTCACCTGAAATTTCTTCCCCCTCCTCTATCCCATTTGTACTTTCCATATAAATGCTATATTTTTCCAGGATTTTGATTCAAGCCTATCTCGTCCATGAGGCTGATAACTTTGTGCATTCTGCCTCACTTAAATCCAATTCACAGAAAGTTACAATATCACCTATGATGTCCTTGATTATCTTTGAGAATAAGAGTTCTATATGAGGTCTCTACATGGAGAGAAGAATTTCCAAAGTAGGTGAGGTGAGTTAAAGCTTTGTCATACATATTTCTTCCACATACTCTTCTCTGTCATAGTAAATTTAAGCCTATTCTTCCTATGAATTCTGTATGTTTTTGTGGGAAGGAGTGAACCAAGTTTTTAGGAGAATATTTTGTATTAACTATCTTTAACCATGTTATCTGAGCAAATACCTTTGATAAGAACTAATTGTGATTGTTAGTTTGGTTATTGATACATCAATTATGCTAATAGTTTTCCTGATATTGAACCAGCTCTGCATTCCTGTATAAATCCTACTTGGTCATGGTGTATTATCCTGGGGATAACTTGCTGTAATATCTTTGCTAATATCTTATTTTAAATTTTTGCATCAATATTCATTAGGGAAATTAGTCTATATTTTTTTTTCTCTGTTTTGATCCTACCTAGTTTATAGATCAGTACCATATCTGTGTCATAAAAGGACTTTGGTAGGACTCCTTCTTTCCCTATTCTTCCAAATATTTTGTACAGTACTGGAATTAATTGTTCTTTAAATGTTGGTAGAATTCACATGTATCCATCTGGCCCTGGAGATTTTTTCTCAGGAAGTTGATTGTAAGCTTGTGTAGATCTGGGACTATTTGTTGTTTCAGTTTTGTAGCCTCCAATATCCAGTACATCATAAGTACTTAATAAATATTTATTAAGATAAGCTGAGTTGAATTGTTTGCACTGATGTTTTTTACTACTGCTATGCCTGGCTTTTTACTCATGAGAGAAAATTGTTAATGTAATTGTTAATATAATAACAGAAACTTTGTTAATACCAAATGTTACTTGCCACTAACTTTTTTTATAGTTTCTAATATTGTCAGAATTTCAGTTATGTTTTTATGTTTCTATGAATTACGTACTAAGTTCCCCAGAAACTTAATCTTATAAAGGAACGTAGCTTTAGCTGGACTTTAGTTTCTAATGACTGCCCCCTTCTATTGGGATTTATGGCATGAAGGGCAAAACAGCCAGAATAAAGTGATTTGCCTTGCCTAGATTGCCTAGATTGACATGGGGTTCCATGACCAGACTTTGCTACCTCATACCTCTTCCTCTGCCCTGCTCTCCTAAAAATATTAAAAAAATCTTTCATGATCTCTTGATTGGGCAATCACTTATGCTCTTCACTCATGGGACATCCCCAAGGTGGCAGGTTTGCTACCCAATAATCTCAATTAAAGACATTTTATCCCTTAATCCATGGCTTTGATTGATTTCGGGACTTGAGACCCATAATTTTAATTTAAATGTGTGTTTACTACCCATTTAGAATATGAACTGTATAAGGAATCTTACTTATGTGCAGAGTCTCAGAGGTAAGGGGTTCCATTGATTCCCGAGTCTGTACCAAGCAGGTGATATTTATCCAGGTGGTAGTTCCATTAATGGGCAAAGACAAATTAGTAGTAACATTGTAGAGTTGGTTGGTATTATCTTGGAACACATACATATCTCCAGGATACTTGGTTGAATTTTTAGTTTCTATTTTCCAATACATCTTCTGAGGCTTCGGATAGCCTTGATTAGCAAAACAGGAAAAGTTTAATATATCTCCAATTTCTGCAGTCTTGTTGTCCAGTTGTATTATTTCAGGTTTACTGAAAGGGGCTAGAAAAAAGAATTGAGATATTAACATCTTTTTTTTTTTTCTTTCATTTCAAACCTAGATTCAGTTAAGGAAGGGATTGGGGTGGGGGAATGGTCCTTGGCCAGAGAGAAAGGAGGATAGGTATTCTTAGGATAACTTGGAATGTAACTGATGTTGCCATGACCACAGTTATGGATTAAATGGCAGAGGACATGGGTTCAAATTCTAACTCTATAATTTACTACCTATGTGACCCAGGCTTCAGTTATGTCATTTGTAAAATTAAGTCTAAGATTCTTTCCAGCTCTCAAACTATGATTCTCAGATTTTGAGTAACCTCTCTTTGCTCAGTCCTTTTTTTTTTTTTTTTCCAGGAATGGAAGTTTGAACTCAGAAAATGTCTTCCTGACTCCAGGTCCATTGTTCTCTATATACTTTGTCACCTAGCTGCCCCCTTCCAGTTCTAAGTGCTCATTCCTATAGTCCTTAAGTCCTAGGAACTTATAATATCTTTCATTTCCTGGAGATCCTTAGAAATGTTTGTAATGCCCTTTATGCTGCATAGAACTATATCAATAGGAGATCTTTTTAAAAAATGGTTAATAAGTATTTTGTGGGGTTTTTTTTTTGCAGTCTACCTCATATGAGGTCTTTATTTTAAAAACTTTTTATATTAAATTTTTAATTGATTTTTATTTTTCCAAATACATGCAAATATAGTTTTTAACATTCCCCTTTGTAAAATCTTATGTTCCAATTTTTTCTCCATCCATTGTCCCCTCCATTCCCTACCATAGATAGCAATCAATCCAATATAGATTAAACATGTGCAATTCTTCTAAACATATTTCCATATTTGTCATACTGGCAAAAAAAATCAGACCAAAAGGGGAAAGAAAAAAATGAGAAAAAAAAGCACGCAAACAACAACAAAAAGATTAAAATTCTATGCTTTGATCCATATTTAGTTTCCATAGTTCTCTTGCCATGACTCTTTCCATCACAAATCTAGTGGAAGTGAAGAGTAGGTCTTATTTAAAAAAAATAATAATAATAATATTGCTTTGCCCCTGGCTATTGATGGGTAGCATCTAGCCAGGGGAGGTAACCTTTCTGTTGTTCTCATTTTGGGTCACCATGACTTCCACTGGAAGATGGAAAGGAAATCTTAAATGAGTCCATTATGCAACGTCCTAGGAACTTCAATGATATACCTGGAAGGATGAAAGAACTAAAAATATTGGCTCCCAAAGGAGCCATAAAGGATCACCCCAAGCTAAGTTATGAACTGTCCTGTTGACCAAAATGAGGATCTTAAAAACTATCTGTGTATTACATTTATCCATAATTGCTTTTGTTTATTTGATTGTTCCTTTCCCAAACAGATATTCTCAGTGACTTTGCACATCAAATGGTAAAAAGCACCATGGATTTTTTATTTAATTGAATCTCTGAATACACCTACAGTGGACTTTTCAAAGCTTGCTCTGCTTTGTCTTTATAAGCCTTACTAGGTAGTACTCAAGAACCATAAGTAACTACTTACCAAGGACAGACAGCTGAAAAGAAAACTGATGGATGACAACTGGTCCTTTGAGCCCATAATGTTGGACAAAACATGTATACATGCCCTGGTCCATAATCTGAACATTCTGGAGAAGTAGAATCCAAGTAGTTGGGTTTAACTTGGTTCGATTAATATACTTTGAGTCAACATGCATTTGGTTCTCTTTTCCACGATAGAATTCATACAGAACACTGTCTCTGCCACCTTGCCAAAATACCAGCAATTCTTTCAAGCTGAGGTTTTGAGGATTCTTGAAATTACACGGCAGCTTTGCGGTCTTATTGAAAGATGCCTCGATTTCTAATTTTGTGGCAGATGCAACTAAATTGGAAGAGAGATAGACAAAAAGGGAAAAAGAAAATTCACTTTCATTTATCCACAATAAATATATAGTCCTGCCTTACTAGTGTCAGTATAAATAAATGATACCTGTACAACGGGTTTAAATGGCTGTATAGGTAAAGCTGTGCTGAAACAAAATGCCCATGTGGGGTCAGCAGAGAGCTGGGAAAGTTCATGGAGCTACTTAATATGATATTCATTTCAGCTGTCTTTGTAGGGGATGCTAAGATCAACCCTGAGCATAGTTCTTGATAAAGAGGCCTTAGGAGGGGAGAAAAGAGGAGGAGGAGGGAGGGCTATGAACTGCAATCAGAAACTCTTAATTAGTAGTTTGCTTAATTTGGCTTCAAAGGTCTGGTTAAAGCAAAGAGTTAGGTTTGGGGATTTTATAAGAAATTGGCCCTTGGAAAGCTTTTATAAACAAGAATTTTATTATTTGTTGAAGGAAGCAGACCAAAAAAAATCTCCACATATATTACATGGCAGTATAAATAGATAAGAGGTTCATTCCTACAGATACAAGAAACTCAGCCAGCACAAGGAGGAGGGATTTGTGTTAGGAAGAACACATGTTAGAGATTGGGAGTTGAGTATCAAAATTATACACTCTAGGAGCAGCTAGGTGGTGCAGTGGATAGAGCACCAGCCCTGAATTCAGGAGGACCCGAGTTCAAATCTGGAGTCAGACACAACACTTCCTAGCTGTGTGACCCTGGGCAAGTCACTTAACCCCAGCCTCAGAAAAAAACAAAAAAAAGTTATCAGTTTGGCTGAGAACAGGTTATGGATTCCTGATGGGGGGGAGGGGAGAGAGAGTGACATTCCTAATCAAGACCCAAATATGATAGTGAAATTTCTGGGTTCATTTTTAACTACCAGGTTTGGGTATTTTGAGTAGGAGGAATTTCTTTATTGCAACTGGACAGAGGATTTGGGTTGACAATCTGAAGCAACTAGAGAGGAATGACTCATGTACCATAGCAGATAGTCAAGAATTTTACCCAATCATTGATCATTAATCACCTGACTCTGGGTTAACAAATATCAGAATGAAGAAAAGACCTCAAAACTCTAAAACTCCTAGAAGGAGAAAATCTTCAACTCTGCCTCAGTGAGGGACCCTGCCCAAGGGAAACAAGATAAATAGTTTCATTCTGTTATCTAAGTGGGATTGGTTCAGTCCTGAGCTAAAAGAATTCCAATCCTAATTAATTAAACTCATTCAATTCTACTCAAATTCTAGCTCAAGCTGAAACCCAGTTAGTAGATAGAGTCAACTTGGGACTCCACCTACAAGCCCCCTTCAGCTTGTAGCCTGTAAAGGGCTAGGACTGAGCAAATGCACTTGGATAATGGAGCACGTGAGACTAATTGCCAATTGGACAATTCTCTATTAACATGTTTGAAGGATGACCCTCCCCAACTATTCTGTCTGGCTAGATCTGTAGGTGTGGACAAAGAAGGGGAAGTGACATGAGTGGGTGGAGTAGGAGGAGGAGATTGATTCATTCTCCTAGTGATAGAGAGAGAGGAAGAAGGTGGGGAGATTGCTAGATCTAATCCCCTGACCACTACCGAAAAAAAAACAAGAATAAAGACTTTTAATTATCCTGACTCCGGCTGATTCTAAGAAATCCAGGGACCCAACAGTAGTCAAAGCCTCTATTATAAAAGAGCCAATCTAAAATCATCTCTTTGCAGAGGTTCTAAACATGCCAGACTATGCCATGCTTGCTATGCCAAGGAAGCCTCTGCTCACTAGAATAATATTCTTTTCCAGCGCTATGCTCTCTTTACCCTCACTTATTTTCCCTAACCAGACTTTGCCTCTCTGTCAGGATTTCTAACCTTACTTCCAAATCCCCATAATAAACTTCTTTTATTAATCTAGGTTTTCCGGTCTGTAAATTCCTTTACAGAGAACCTCTGTGCCGCCAGAAGGGAGTACCCAAAATTCCCTACCCTTGCGCCAAATCCCAAGGGAGTGCAGGGGAGCCAAACCTTTCCATTTGGTTCCCTGAACCCCAAACCTGCCACTAGACCTTATCATTTAACTCCCTGACCACAGGAACCCTAATCTCATTTTGGTTCCTTAAATCTAGACCCCATCATTTGGTTCCCTAAGAAAGGGAACCCTAAAACCTAAACTTCATCATATTTTTGATTCCCATACGGGGAGCCCTGAAAACTAGACTTCACCTCATCAAGAACAGTAGAAAAGAACAACCTTATCTATTTTTTCCCCAATGCTTTATGGCCATTAAGACCACTTAGCCTAAATGACTGCAAATTGTTGTCCTGTTTTTATAATAAACAAACAAAAACAAAAAAAAAACATAGTTTACAATGATCAAATAATTATTTTAAACTTTTTTTTTTTTTTTTTTTTTTTTTTAAGGGGAAAAGTGGAAAGAAGTGTAAATCCAAGCTCAAACCAGGAAATGACTCATTACCAGCTCTACTGGGGAAGAAAAAGGCATGGGGAGAAGGAACAATGACAGAATGCAGAAAAGCCAGAACTGAGACTAAAGTTCAAAGTCAAAGACTTAAATATCAAAATGAGATGGGGCAAGAATATGCTACCAGTGAACCAGAATAATTGTTTTACCAACAAGTCCTTGAACAACTAAATGCACACACACACACACAATGTGGGGAGGAGGGAGAGAGAGAGAGAGAGAGAGAGAGAGAGAGAGAGAGAGAGAGAGAGAGAGAGAGAGAGAGAGAGAGAGAGAGAAAATGATGGAGACATTGGACACTCTACATCTGGAGCTCCCCTACTAAGAAAAGTAACTTCTGTCCCTGACTCCTGGAACCTTGCCAGGGAACATTTCTGTAAAGATGGAAGCTACAAAAAATGTTTTTTTCATCAATCCCAAGGAGCATCAATGTAAAGCCAAATCTTTGAAAGACAAAGCAATAGGAAAATCATGTTCAGTCCCTCTAACTATAAAAATTGACTTTTTTACTCAGGGCCTTTGCACACACAAGCTGTTAGCCATATTTGAAAGACCCACTTCCACCTCAGTTTCCTTTTGTGGAATGCTGGCTTCCTTCAAAACATAGCTCAATTTCCACTTTCTAAATGAGACTTCCTAATCTCCACTATTACCCCATCCTCCACCCCCCAGTTATTAGCACTCTTTCCCCATTAAATTATTTTAAATTTAACTTGTTGGCTTGGCTTTTTTGTATACATGTTCAATCTCTCCATAACATAAGAACCTTCAGCAAAAGGATGGTTCCTTTTTTTCTCTGTAAACTCAGTGTCTGGAACACTATAGACACTTTATAAACAACTTTTGAATTGAAGCAAGAGTTATATTGGGAAATCTATGAGACTAATGAGACTATTTGGAATAAATTAAGTGAAGACACTCTTATGGGAATATAGTCTTAAACTATACTATAATTGTGACTGGAGACTTTATAATAATAATTAGAGGTATAGTTTTAAAAGTTGCAGGTGTTCCTCCCCTCCTGTTTCCCACCACCTCTTAATTAGCACTTAAATACCTTTTTAGAGGCAATTTATTCTTTTAATTCTCACATAGATTTCCACTATCAGAATGAAAAGCAGGACTCTCCCATTTAATAGAAGAAAAGGCCAGGCTGGGGTGGGGAAGAGGGGAGGCTTTTATATCCAAGCTATTTAATCTTGTGTTTGCAGTTTTAATTTTGTACTACTTTTACGACAAACACCTTGTCAGATGGTAGATGCTCTTTCTTGGGAGATCGTAATAAGACCCTTTTTGTTTTATCTTACCCTGAGTCTCTGATTGTTTTGAGATCAATATTGTCCTACAGAGGGACTAAAGGTTCTTTTATTTGTTCTTTAAAAATGGCAGCTATATAAATAGTATAGTTATATTGGATGCCATATAGAATTTTTCTTAAATTTGCTAAGTGGGAGAATGTTAGCCAAGAGAAGTAAAAATCCCTCCAGAAGATCCCTAAGATTTTTGTTTTATGAAAGTTGACAAAAGTGTTCCAACAAGTCACTGATAACAGGCTGCTCAATCTTGCTGAAGCAAATAGAGTCTGTTGCTACAGTCTGGTGTTTTTTTTTTTGTTTTTGTTTTTAGAAACTACTAAGGATGAAGAGAGTATTAAACTAGAGTTCTAATTCACTAGCATATTGTATGAGTTTGAGATTACTGAGGAGAGGTTGTCCTAGACTAAGTAGCCATATTAGTTGACATGGGAAGCCCTTCACAATTTGCTTTCACCTTTTCTTTCTATGTTTGATTTGCTTACTTACCCACCTACCACTACTACCTAACTACTCTAAAATCCAAATAAATTGACCTATTTACTATTTCCTAAATGCAACATCTAACTTTCCGTCCCTTTGCCTTTGTATGGGTTGTCCCAAACCCACCTCACCCAAAACTTGGAATATTCTCCTTCACCTCTGCCTCTTGGAAACTCCTGAACTCAAGGGCTGTCTCTTTCAACAGGCTTGTTTAGAATGCTTCCCTCCCCTAAATCAATATTCATCTGTTTTGTATGTAATAGGGCTTGGCCAAATCCTGTAATTTGGAGGAACTGTGTCCCTCACTATATGGGTGGGGGTAACCTGACTGGCTATGTTTAGAGAAGCCAAATCTTTAAAACTGACTAAAAGGATGCAGTCCCTCTCTTTCTAGCTCACAGTTCAGTCCAGAGATGACAATCACAGTTTATTTATAATGTGGGCACCTTGACCTAAACTAATTAGAGGAGAAGGCCTTTCTTCCCCAGCTGGTCCTCATGACTCCTGAAGTTTCTCTTGGTTTAGGATTATTGGTTTCTGTTCTGTCTCATCTATCTCAGTTTCAGGTACTTCTGTGGTCCTCACCTCAAAATTCAAGTCATTGGGATCTTGGGGTCAAGCTTTCAAGCAGGATTGTGCAGCCAGTCCACCTAGTGTCCAAATAAAGAGAAGTCAACATGTCTAAGACTTGAGCTGAAGGGGTTTGAACTTGGAGCTGGAATTGTGCTCTACAGGGGCTAAGTTAAACTATGAACCTAATTCTTTTCTCCTCCCCAGACACTAAGCTGGCTCAAGGGGAAAAATGATTGTATATCTATATGTTTGGAAATAAGTATATTTATTTGTTATTATATCTTTTGAAGTAAAGATTCCTTTGTTTAAAAAAAAAAAAAAAACAACTAACCTTTTAGGGGATAAATGAAACTGGAAGACTGGAGACCACTCCTACAATTGGGGGAAGATCATTGGGGGGGACTTGAGTCACTTGCAGAGAATACCTCCATATCTTAAAGATACTGGGTAATCCTGGGAGAAAGGTGAAATATGGCCTCCAGGCAGTAGAAGCTAGGGAAGTCGGTGTGACATGTATATATCCTGTTTTTATGTATTTGTTTATATGCTAAAATACCATCCCACTTGGCAAGAAAAATGTAATCTCTTTGAGAACAAAGACTGTCTTATTTATATTTATTTCAGGACAGCTATCTAGTGCAGTGGAGAGAGCACTGGACCTGGAGTCATAAGGACCTGAGTTTTAAATCTGGCCTCAAACACTTCATACTTCCTAGCTGTGTGATCCTGGGCAAGACACTTAACCCCAATTGCCTCAACAACAACAACAAAAAATTGTATTAGTATTTCTAGTGGCCATCAAAATGAATGGCACATAGTAGATAGTCAATGTATGACTATCTAACAAAGCACTTTATTGTCATTACTTCATTTGAACTTTATAACAGCCTTATGAAGTAAGGACTAAGGCCCTTATATTCAATTTATAGATATGAAAATTGAGGATTGGAAATTAAGCAAGTTGCCCATGGTCACATAATCAATCAACAAGTGTTTATGAAATACCTAATATGTGTTATGGGCAGCTAGGTGGCAAAAAAAGATAGAGCACTGGGCCTGGAGTCAGAAAGACTCATCTTTGTGAGTTCAAATACAGCCTCAGATTCTTATTAGCTATGTGGCCCAAGCAAGTTACTTAGCTCTCTTTGTCTCAGTTTCCCCATCTATAAAATGAGCTGGAGGAAGAAATGGCAAACCCCTCCAGTATCTTTGGCAAGAAAAAATGGGGTCAAGCCTGAAATGACTGAATAAATTATGTGTGTGTGTGTGTGTGTGTGTGTGTGTGTGTGTGTGTGTGTGTATATATATATATATATATGCTGGACATACGAAGACAACAATGAAAGTCTCTGCCCTCAAGGAGCTTTCATTTTATTAGCAGGGGGTAAATTTTTTTTTTTTTTTTTTTGGCAAGTAGAAGTGAAGAGTACTAGCAGCTTGTACAAAGGTCATATAGCCTATTTGTCTTAGAGGCTGAGCCCATTCCTATAGGCCTTCTGACTTTAGGAAGGGCTCCCTATTCATTATGCCAGCAGTTCTCAAACTTTTGATCTTAGGATCCCTTTTACTCTAAAAATTATCAAGGAACTCAAAAATCTTTTCTTTATGTAAATTATATTTACCAATATTTATTATATTAGAAATTAAAAATAATTTTAAGTAAATAATTTTAAAATTATTAAAATTATTTAAAATTTTAAGTAAATAATTTAAAAATAATTTTAAATGCTTGTTACTTCATTTTAAAATAGCAATAACAAATCTACTACATATATATATAAAATATACTACATACATAAATGACATATTTTTATGAAAAATAACTACTTTCCTGAACAAAAAAAAAAATTATTGAGAAGAATGCAATGGTTCTACATTTTCTGCAAATCTTCTTAATGTTTGTTTTAATAAAAAACAGTTGATTTGTCATATTTGCTTATGATCTCATCTATTGCTATATGTTGTTTTAGTTGAAGTTAATGAAGAATATCTGAGGTCACCCAGTTGGAAAAGGGAGCAATATTTTAAAAAAACAAATGATATCTTGATAGTAATAATAATAATAGCTAGCATTTATATGGTGCTTATTATGTGTCAGGTATTGTTCTATCTCATTTGATAGAATATCTTATTTGACCCTTGATACAACCTTGCAAAGTAGATGGCATTATTCCCATTTGATCATGGAGGAAACAGAGACAGGCTTGCTTAAAACTTGTTAAGTGACTAGCCCACAATCACATAGCTAATAAGTATGAGGCTGGATTTTAACTTGGGCTTGCCTGACTCTAGGCATCCATCTCTCTATCCACTGGGCCACTAATTACTGGTAGTATTATGAAAATAGTTTTGATTTTTTTGAAAATCCAAAAAGTCAGTTGGGGAGTACTAAGGGGACTTCCATAGGTCCAGGGACCACACTTTAAGAACCATTGAATTAAATCATGCTACCTCTAAATTACATATTATAGTTATCTGTGTTTTTGTCTTTGTTATGTTTTAATTTCCCTGCATTAGTTTCCTTGAATTGTTTTGCCTCAGTTTCCCTGAATTGTTCTGCCTCAGTCTCCCTGGTGGCATTTCCTGGCTATTGGGACTGAGATAATTAGCACTGGGAGCCCTGACCACTAGTGTTCTAAAATGTCATAAACTGCAGATGGTTTAGCTCAGATATGTGGGTATATCTCCTATCTCAGACATCCTGGCTCCTAGTCCTCCCAACTTAATTTATAATCTTTCCTTCCTTACCCCCAACCTGCCAGAACCGAATTTATGGTCCATTTCTGGAACTTCCTGCTTATCAGTGCTCTATCACCCCTCTGTCTTTATTTCCCTGATTGCTGGAGCCCTATAAGAATCCCTGGAATCTCTTACTCGATGCTGGATATTTAGAGAAAGAGTCTAATCCAGTCATCTGGGGTCAAGATGGATCCTGTTTTGCCCCAGTCCAATCTCTTCCTCTAATTAAATATTTAAACTTTCTAATCTCTATCTTGCCTCAGTTTCTCCAGCATTACAGTTTTATTTGATGAGGACAGTGGATAGAATGCTGGGGTCTTAAGGACCTGAATTCAAATCTGGCCTTAAATACTTGTCAACTGGGTGATCCTGGTAAGCCACTTAATTTGTTTGCCTCAGTTTCCTCATCTGCAAAATGAGCTGAAGAAGCAAATAGCAAACCACTCTAGTATCTTTGTCCCCAAAAAATCCAGATGGAGTCTCAAAGAGTCAGTCATGACTGAACAGCAACAAACTTATTCAATGGGACTATAAGCTCTCTGAAGGCATAGGCTGTGTCTTATCTCTATTTTTTATCTCCCCCCATGCCTGAACAATATTCATTGTTGAATGAATTGAATAAATTAATGTGTTATTTTGAGGAGGGATATTTGCCTACCTATAGAATCAGCCTGCCTCTTAACTGCTGGCTGCTCTTAACAGCAGGAGTAGTAATCACAATCTTCTAGTTTTCTATTTCTGGCTTAAGTAAAACTTTCCCTTTAGAGTGGGTTTCTTTGTAACTTGGGGAGTTAAGAGTAGTAGAAATTCCCCAACCATTTTCCATAAATATTAACTTGTATATCCAAAATTAAAATTCTCAGAAATCCCTTATTGGACATTTACCATCACCATTATCATTAATAATGATAATAATGATAACAATAAAAATAATGATAAATTATATAACACTTTAAAATTTATAAGGTACTTTCCTCATAATAAACTTGTGAAAGACAAAATGAAAATATAATTTTTCCATTTAATAGGTAAATGATTTTCCAACAATCACAGAACTAGTAAGCTATGAAGTCTTGATTCAAACTCAGATCTCCTGATTCTAAATTCAATGCTTTTTTCACTATACTTCTCCAGGAGTTCCTCCTAATTCAGTATTTTGTAATTTTCTAACTCACAGAGATCAGATCTGGATTTTGATGGTGTCAGAGTTTTCATCCCCCTTTCCTGTTTTTCCCTCAAAACCCTTTTTTTTTTTTTTTTTTTAATTTTTAAGTATGAGATGGTAGGAGAATCTAACTACCAAGGCAATCTGATATTTCTATAACTATGCTATTATTGTTATTAATTTATTTTCAAAAGGATTATAGAATATGAGAAAATACTGAATTTTGTCATATAATTTTATCTTTGGAGTCAAATGAATTATTCAGTCCTTGATTTGGAGTACCGATCTTCTAAGCCAATTTATCTCTTTTCTTTCTTTGGCTTTTGGCCTACTGGGCATTATGCTATTCATTAGCATCTCTATCATTTGATGAGCAATAACATCTATAGCTCTACTCTCTCTCCTATACTCTTTATTATTATTATTTATTATTAAAATGCTGACAGACACCTTTGCCTGGATGCTCAACATGTACAACACAAACCTTCTACCCTAAATGGCACTCTCTTGTAAACCTTATCTCTTGTAAACCTAATCTAATTAGGGAGAAAGAAGTGAAAATTGTAGAAAAGTTTTGAGGAATGTTTAAACTTATCTGCAAACTTAGATATGTCATAGGATGAAATACCTGAACCAAATCAATAAATATCATCATCAACATCATCAATCATCATTATCATCCCCTTGGTTAATTTAGGCTGGAGAATGAGACATATATGTTTTAGACACAACCAAGGAAGGAATTTGTTTTGCTTACCTATGTATATTATTATAAAGGTTCAGATTTTTTTTCAGTATAGGAAAAGAAGTGGAGAGAAAAAAATCCATTTTTGTTCATTGAAAAAATAACAAATTAAAAAAAGAAAAAAATTATGAAAAATAACTATTTGCATATGATACTATATTAGAGCTAACAAAAGTAATCCCACATGAATAAGGCATCAGTTCAATGTCTATGTCTTGGCAAGGAGGGAGAGGTTTATAATACCCAGATCTGAAGGAGTCAGTGAAATGGTGGTAAAAAATTTAGAATATTAGCATGTCCTTACCTGAAAGCATGAACACCATTGGCAAAATGTTTTTCCAGTCCATAGTACTGTCATTAGAGGAAGGAAAAATGAAAATCAATCAAAAATTAAACATTGAGTCTTTGTCTACATTTAAAAAATTAAAAAAGGGTGCTTGGAGAAAAGAAAAGATGGACATCATGAATATATAATCTTTACTGTACTTTCTTAAATATGGAAATTTATACACTTTCTTGAAATGGAAATTTGTTGTTACATATTTTGACTTTTCCCTGGTGTTTTAATGGACACCTGACAATGTTTCCCCCCTTTTTCTGTCTTTCTTTTTCTATTTTATCTTTTCTTATTTTGTATTTAGATTTAAATAAATAAAAAAGAAAGAAAATAAATAAAAATTATACCTGCTCATTTGGTTCTTATTGAATTCACTTGGCTGAAATAAGTAAAGGCCAAAGAGAGTATTATAAACTCATAGCCATTTTTAGTAGTGCTATTGGGAGTATACACTTCCCATCACTATTAAATCTTTTTTTTTTTTTTTTTTTTTTAGTTTTAGTTTTTTTTTTAATCTTCTTTTCCAACATATGCATACATATTTATACAGTTATTTTGCTGCATAAGAAAAATCAGATCACAGCTAAAGCGGTAATAAGGGGAAGTTTTATATCTCTAGAGGCTTACTAGAATAAAATAGAGAAAGAGAAAATCAATGAATTGGGCTTGCAACTTAAAAAGCTAGAAAAAGTGCAAATTAAAAACCCCCAATCAAACACTAAACTTGAAATTCTAAAATTAAAAGTAAAAAAAAAAAAAAAAAAAAAAAAAAAAAAAAAAAAAAACTATTGAATTAATAAATAAAATTAAGAATTCGTTTTATGAAAAAAACAACAAAATAGATAAACCTTTGGTAAATTTGATTAGAAAAAGGGAAGAGGAAAATCAAATTGTTAGTCTTAAAAATGAAAAGGGAGAACTTTCCACCAATGAAGAGGAAATTAGAGCAATAATTAGGAGTTACTTTGCCCAACTTTATGCCAATAAATTTGATAACCTAAGTGAAATGGATGACTACCTTAAAAATTATAGGCTGCCCAGATTAACAAAAGAGGAAATAAATTGCTTAAATAGTCTGATTTTAGGGGGAAAAAATAGAACAAGCTATTAATCAACTCCCTAAGAAAAAAGTTTGATTTTTCTTGTGCAGCAAAATAACTATATGGACATGTATACATATATTTTATTTAACATATCCTTTAACATATTTTACATGTATTGGTCTATCTGCCATCTAGGGGAGGGGGTAAAGGGAAGAAGGGGAAAAGTTGGAACAGAAGGTTTTGCAAGGGTCATTGCTAAAAAATTACCCAAGCATATATCTTGTAAATAAAAAGCTATAAAAAAAAAAAAAAAGAAAAAGAAAAGAAAAGAAAAATCAGATCAAACAGAAAAAAAGAGAGAGAAAGAAAATAAAATAAAATGCAAGCAAACAACAACAAAGAGTGAAAATGCTATGTTGTGAACCAACTCAGTTCCCGTACTCCTCTTTCTGGGTACAGATATGGCTAGCTTCAGCATAAGATCATTGGAACTGGTTTGAATCATCTCATTTTTGAAGAGAACCATGCCCATCAGAATTGATCAGCATATAATCTTGTTGTTGCCATGTACAATGATCTCCTGCTTCTGCTCATTTCACTTAGCATCTGTTCATGTAAGTCTCTCTAGACCTCTCTGAAATCTTCCTGCTGATCGTTTCTTATAGAACAATAATATTCCATACCATTCATACACCATAACTTATTCAGCCATTGTCCTGCTGATGTACACCCACTCAGTTTCCAGTTTCTTGCCATTACAAAAAGGGCTGCCACATTTTTGCACAAGTGGGTTCCTTTCCCTCCTTTAAAATCTCTTTGGGGTATAAGCCCAGTATAAACACTGCTGAGTCAAAACTAATAAATAAACAATAACAATGATAAAAGAGAGATAAGGGAACAGAAGATGACAATTTTTTCAGTGATGTTATTGAGAGAGTTCATGTTCAATACCAGCCAAGTCCACTAGTTTTGAGTCTTTCCCAATACTAAAATCAGTCTGTTAGTCTATAATGATAATGATTGGAGATTGTGGGAATATATTAATCTTTTTTTTTTTTTTAATCAATGTAGATAATTCAGTATGGAAACTTCCTCCAACTATACAGATTGGCAGTTTATTTATAACTTAGAGTTGTTTAGAGTACTTAAGAATTCAAATGCCTTGTTTATGGTCATATAGATAAGTTGTATCAGAAATACCATTACCTCATTTCTCTTTTATCATTGTTATTAAGTGTTGTTTTAATAAAGTACTCTTCTAATACCTCATTGTTGCATGGAGATGATTTGGAGTGTTTAAAGATTCTGAAAACCAAGCACAATTGCTGGAGGGTCTTACCAAGCTAAAAAGATCAGGAAAGTGCAGAAAAGAGACTTACCCCATGTTGCTTATCCAAGAATCAATCTAACTAGGTTCAGACCAAGTGATGAACTTTTTTAGCCAATAGAAATCCATGAAGAGCTGTCTGCTTCAGTACAGAAGAAACACCTGCTCAGAGATAAAATCACAGATACTTAAAGCTAAAATAATAAAATAATCCTCATAATAAATAAGCTTATATAGCACTTACATTATATCATCTTCCTGAAAACAATGAGAGATAAGTGCTAAAAAAAAAAAAATTAAAATTAAGACAACTCTGAGGTACCACCTCATACCTCTCCAATTTACTAAGATGACAGAAAAAAGTAATGGTAAATGTTGGAGGGGATGTGGGAAAACTGGAACACTAATGCATAGTTGGTGGAGTTGTGAATTGATCCAACCATTCTGGAGGGCAATCTGAAACTGTGACCAGAGGGCTATAAAACTGTGCATACTCTTGGATCCAGCAGTCTCAATATTGGATCTATATCCCCAAAAGAGATCATAAAAAATGGAAAAGGATCCATATTGCAAATATGTTTGTAGTAGCTCTTTTTGTAGTGACAAGGAACTGGAAATTGACTGGATGTCCATCAGTTGGAGAATGGCTGAGTAGGTCAGGGTATATGAAGGTAATGGAAAATTATTGTTTTATAAGAAACAATTAACAGACTGATTTCAAAAAAGTCTTGAAAGATCTACATGAATTGATGATGCTAAATGAAGTGAACAAACCAGGAGAACATTGTACACAATAACAAGAATATTATGTGCTGATCAACTGTGATGGACTTTACTCTTTTCAGCAATATGGTGATTCAAGGCAATTCCAATAAACTTGGGATGGAAAATGCCAATCACATCCAGAGAGAGAACTATGGAGACTGAATGTGGATTGAAGTATAGTATTTTCACCTTTTTTGTTTGTTTCTTTCTTTCTTGTGTTTTTTTTTCCGTCATTTATCATAGTATAATAATATTCTATTACAACCACACAACTATGAAATTACTTCCTCTGTATACTTAGTTCTTAGAATATAGTTTAATTTGCCTGTGTTTTTTTTCTATATTTGACAGTAATCAAATGAAAAAGTCTAAAGTTTTGCCACATCTTTTCTTTTATATATATATATATGTGTGTGTGTGTGTACATATATGTATGTGTATATATATATACACATATACATATACATATATACACACACACACACACACACACATATATATATATATATATATATATAGTTTTTATTTACCAGATATTTCCATGGGTAATTTTACAACATTGACAGTTGCCAAATCTTTTGTTTCAATTTTTCCCCTCCTCCCCCCCCAGATGACAGGTCAACCAATACATCTTAAATATGTTAGAGTATAAATTAAATACAATATATGTATACATGACCAAACAGTTGTTTTGCTGAACAAAAAGAATCAGACTTTGAAATAGTGTACATTTAGCCTGTGAAGGAAATCCAAAAGGCACGTGGACAAAATTAGAGGGATTGGAAATTCTATGTAGTGGTTCATAGTCATCTCCCAGAGTTCTTTCGATGGGTGTAGCTGGTTCACTTCATTACTGTCTATTGGAACTGATTTGGTTCATCTCATTGTTGGAGAGGGCTACGTCCATCAGAATTGATTATCATACAGTATTTTTGTTGAAGTATACAACGATCTCCTGGTCCTGCTCATTTCACTCAGCATCAGTTCATGTAAGTCTCTCCAGGCCTTTCTGAAATCATCCTGTTGGTCATTTCTTACAGAACAATAATATTCCATAATATTCATATACCACAATCTATTCAGCCATTCTCCAATTGATGGGCATCCAGTCAGTTTCCAGTTTCTGGCCACTACAAAGAGGGCTGCCACAAACATTCCTGCACATACAGGTCCCTTTCCCTTCTTTAAGATCTCTTTGGGATACAAACCCAGTAGCAACACTGCTGGGTCAAAGGGTATGCACAGTTTGATAACTTTTTGAGCATAGTTCCAAATTGCTCTACAGAATAGCTGGATGTATTCACAATTCCACCAACAATTTATCAGTGTCCCTGTTTTCCCACATCCCCTCCAACATTCTGCATTACCTTTCCCTGTCATTCTAACCAATCTGACAGATGTGTATTGGTATCTCAGAGTTGTCTTGATTTGCATTTCTCTGATTAATAATGATTTGGAGCATCTTTTCATTTGACTAGAAATAGTTTCAATTTCTTTATCAGAGAATTGTCTTCATATCCTTTGACCATTTATCAATTGGAGAATGGCTTGATTTCTTATATATTAGATGCCATATCTTTTCAATTAATGTTGTAAGCTATTAAAGCTAAAATGAATTAGAAAGGGGAAAAAAAAGAGCACCTGAGTAGCCTGAAGGATTCATGAAAGGAGGAATTGCTTGTAATTGACAGAATCTGGGCACCCTTCATGGAAAGAGTGGAACTTGAAGGGTATTTTGAAGAGAGATATCAACAGAAAGACAGAAGGACTATGTTCTACACATATATGATGGAAGACAAGATCACAGAGGTCTGATGAACCAGAGAAATAATATGCAATTTAGTGGCTAATGATGAGCATGGCCAAAAGTCATACATAAAGAAATGTTTTTGGAAAGGCATGTTGAAGCTAAATTGTGGAGGTTCTTAAATATCAGACTTAAAAACCTACATTTTCTTTGTTAAACAATGAGGAAGCAAGAAAGTATTTTTCCTTGTGCTTTGCTTTTTTAGGAAGGAAAGGAACCAGACAAATCTTATGCATTAGGAATATCTCTTGGGCATAAATATGAAGCACATTTGTATGAAGGCCATCTTCAATCATCTGGATATAGATTTTGCTACTGGACCCAGATGACTGGAAGAGAGAGTAAGATTGGTGACTTTGCATAGTCCTGCATCATTCACTCGCAAGGGAAGATAGCACATTTGTCATCTCATTGGCCCTCTTTGGAGAACAAAGGACAACAACATCATTGGTATGATGCACTAACTGAAGATGGAAGGAGGAATTGAGAGACAGAGATTAGTTGGGTTGGAAAATGACTATTCCACTTTACTTCTAATTCTGACCCAAGAAAATCTTTCCCTGTGTTCCCCTGGTCACTGGCAAAGTTGTAGCTCCAATTCTATTTCCTAGCCCTAGAGCTCTGGACCTAAAATCAGAAAACATCCTCAGAAACTTACTAGCTAAGTGATTCTGGGCAGTTCACTTAACCAGTCTGTTTCAGTTTTCTCATTGATAAAATGGGGATAATAATAGTCCTGACCTCCCAAGATTGTTATGAGAATCAAATGAGTTAATATTTGCAAGGCATTTTGCAAACTTTAAGATGCTACATAAGTGCTAGCTATTGTTATTGTTATTATCTATTCTTAGTTTTAATTCTTAGCTCAGGTTGAACTTGACTTAGTTTCCCAAACCTCTAAGGAACAAGTCTCTAGTGGCATCCTGTTCCTAGAAATTTTCTTCTACAAACTTGTTTCTTCTTTTTGTCTCTCACTCCCCACTTTCCCCATCACTGCACATATTAGCACTTGGCAATACACATATTCTTAGCACTTAATAAGTGAATGCTAATCACATCAATATAGGTTTTTGGCATAAAAAATGAAACTTAATTAAGTTTTTATCACATCCAACTCTTCATTGGGGGTTTTCTTGGCAAAGATATTGGAGTGGTTTGTTTTTTCCTTCTCCAGCTTATTTTATAGATGAGAAATTAAATCCAATGGGGCTAAGTGACTTGCCCAGAATAACCCACAGAAAGTAAATATTTTAGGCTGCATTTGCCTCAGGTCTTCTTGATTCCAGATCTGGCAGCTATCCATGGCACCACCTTGAAGCCCAAACTTCATTTACCAGCTGATAAGAGCAAAGTTAAAGATAAAATTCAGATTTTCTTATTAACTAATAATGAGGATTATGGAGCAAAGGTATAGGCTCAATTATCCCCTTCACATCTAGTAAATGATTAACTAACTCATTCTGGAAGCATCATTTAGTCCTGTTGTCTAGATTGTCTGGATTTGATCTCCAAAAATTGGTTTCATTAGAGGAAGAACATTGAATTGGGAGACAAGAAACTCTACATCTAGTCCTAGCTTTGTCACTCATTATACATGTAATCTAGAGCAAGTCATTATGCCATGGAGCCTCATTTCCTCCTCATTAAAATGAGGCAGTGGATTTGAACTGTGAAAATTTTAAGTCCATAAGGTGAAGAACTCTGAAAGGTGGGCTATATTTTATAAAATATTTCATAAAATATATGATATGTTCTCCAGGGGATCAATAGGAAAGCATGAAAGGAAACTATAGCCTGCTTTTTTCACTGTCCTGTAATAATTAGAATGGAACAGAATTTGGTTAGTGATTGGTTGCTGTCCTTTGTACTTGAAGAGGATCAAAATGACATCACTAAGTGAGAGTCCAGTTGCAATATGTCTGGCTGTGGCTGATCAGCCACAAATATGAACATTTGGGGTAGCTTCTCTAATTTTGTGCATGACATGGTGTTTTGTTTTGTTTTGTTTGTTTGTTTGTTTGTTTGGACTAGTTCAATTCTGCTTTTGCTCTGAAAAAAAAAAAAAAAAGATTACTTGAGCTCTGCAAATGCAGACAGACAGCACTTGAAAAGAGAAACTCCAAAGGTTAGTGAGTTTATGGACATTAAACCCAAGTGAGCAAGATCTGGTGAGTTTTTTTTAGATGTCAAGAATTGATGAAACTCTGGGTGACCATAGAGTTAGGATTGGTACAAGATCAGTGAGTTTTCCTTTAAGAAAGACAAGAACTTGTCAGCCATGTGGGGGAAAAAATCAGCCTAAATTCAGCAAAGAAAAAGATCTGGCCATTTTAGGATTTAAAAGTATTTGTTTTGTATCTCCTTTTTAAGTCGCTGCCTGTCAAGGCATCTTAATGCAAACTAACCTGAATTCTAGTTAAGCTTCCAAGCTTCTCTCCCTAGAGGGAACTGGGGAGTGGTCAGGGCTGCTACATGTGGATTTATGTCCAGTCCAGTTTTCCAAAGAACAGCGGGCTCCTCAAAAACCACATGCTCTGGAGTCAGCCTCAGTTTCTCTCTAGATGGGTCCCTTCATCCTCCAAACCCCGCTTAGTCCCAAAATTCTTCTCAGAGGACTCTGGATTCAGTAAAAGGGTGTCATTTATCTCTATGTGGCTTGGACAAATCTAGGGAAATCCACTTTCCACTTTAAAATCTTTCCCCCTTCCCTGTACAAACAATCCACATAAATTAAAGAAAAATTTACAAAATTTAGGGAGGAAATAGAAGCCATTGTCGTTTTACTCCCAGGAGGCTATGTCTTCATCTGAGATCTCAGATACTTTACTGCCATTTCAAAAAATTTTGAGAGTCTAAAAGAGTGGCATTTTTGAGGAGAAAGAAAAGTTTTCTTCCAAAAATGTGACCTATATGGAATATTATTGCTCTGTAAGAAATGACCAGAAGGATGAATTCAGAAAGGTTTGGAGAGACTTACATGACCTGATGCTGAGTGAAATGAGCAGGACCAGGAGATCGTTGTATACTTCAACAACAATACTGTATGAAGATGTATTCTGATGGAAGTGGAAATCTTCAACTTAAAGAAGATCCAACTCACTTCCAGTTGATCAATGATGGACAGAGGTAGCTACACCCAGAGAAGGAACACTGGGAAGTGAATGTGAATTGTTAGCACTACTGTCTATCTACCTAGGTTACTTATACCTTCGGAATCTAATACTTAACGTGCAACAAGAAAATGGTATTTACACACATATATTGTATCTAGATTATACTGTAACACATGTAAAATGTATGGGATTGCCTGTCATCTAGGAGAGGGAGTAGAGGGAGGGAGGGAGAGGAAAATTTGGAAAAATGAATACAAGGGATAATGTTATTAAAAAAATTACTCATGCATATATACTGTCAAAAAATTATAATTATAAAATTAATAAAAATTTAAATTTTTTTTAAATTTAAAAAACAAAACAAAACAAAAAAATTAAAATAAATAAATAAATGTGACCTAAATTTTTGTGTGTTTAAATTTAAATTGTAAGTGATAGAATTACTTTCAATTGAAGCATTTGAAAATAAGACGTTTTAAATATGTGTGCATTAATATTGAAGTATTGCTATTAGAAATTTAGATCTATATTTTATTTGATTTTAAGAAAAAATATTGGTATTAAAAACAAAATTCCCTGATAAGTTACTTAAAGAGATAACATGCTTGTATCTCTTAATTAGATGAAATATATTTAAGATACTAAGTTGCTTTCAAAATTATATATTGGGCAAGCTGTAAAAATTATATGAGTTATGCTTTAAATTTCTGAAAATCCTTGATTAGAATTTTCAGTAGATAACGATTGAAGACTATACTAATTATTTGTATGATTTCACATTTTTCTTTCAGATCTGTTGGCTAGGAAAGGTGAGAACACAGATCACCCTTCCTCCACTGGGTGTGGCTGTGGTATCTGAGCCAGATTTCCCCTGAGTAAAGGGAGTGAGAAAACCAGCCCCCTCACTCATGCTCACCCCCTATTCTGTGGCCCCCTCCAGCTGGTTAAGTGAAATTCCTTTAACATTAATTGCTTCTATTATTTTTTCTTTTTTTTTATTAAAGCTTTTTATTTTTCAAAACATATGCATGGACAATTCTTCAACATTAGCCCTTGCAAAATCCTGTATTGCAATTTTTCTCCCTTCTCCTATGCCCTCCCCTAGATGACAAGTAGTCCAATATATGTTAAACATAGAAATATGTGTTAAATCCAATATATATACATATTTATACAATTATCCTGCCACACAAGAGAAAAAAAAAAGAGAAGCAAAATAAAATTCAATTTGCTTCTATTATTTAAAAGAATAGCTTATGTTTACATGATTGTAATAAATGAATATTTGTTTTTCAAATCTTCTTGTTTTAAGTCAAAGATATTTGTGGTGCTGTCATGAAAGGTTCTACTGCTTAGCAATGCAAGGAACTTTTAAAAGAAGTTTGGGAGAACTGAAATTTCTCTGAAAATGATTACTTCTACCAAGGTCTTCATCTGTCTTCAGCAAAATTATTTAATTGCATCATGGTCTCATTGCTTAATGAATATGACAACAAATGTAATCTATAGATTTCTTGAAGTATCCAAAGCACCAGACTGTCCTGCATCTAGTTTTGACTGTTTTGAACTTTGAATTTGGGAATGACTATCTGAATAAAGTTAGTAACCCATTATTTGAGAAAATACCATGAAGTTATTCAAACAGATTCCTGAGTTGGCTATATGGTGACATTGTTAGATATTATACTTATGCTCCTGCTTTTTACTCTTAATGGCAAATTACTACTATCAGAGTAAGCGATCAGTAAAAGCCGTAAACACAGTTCAAGTAAGTACTCTCTTGCTATTTTCAATCTGAAAATATGTAGTCATTATATTTTAAGTAATTGGGTAAATGAATATTTGGCCTAGTTATTGATCTGTTTCTAGATGTATATGTCTGTAGAAAATAAGATCTTTAAAGTTTTCAAAAGAATGTAAAAACAATTGACACAACTGTCTGTGGACTTATTATTTTATTGATTATTGAAATTGAAAGCTGAAACATCTTTCCTATGGTTTAGAAAAGAGGATTTTAGTGTATTAGTGTAGTAGATAGAGTACTGGCCCTGAAGTCAGGTAGACCTGAGTTCAAATCTGGCCTCAGACACTTACTACTTCCTAGCTGTGTGACCGTGGGCAAATCACTTAACCCCAAATGCCTCAGTAAAGAAAAAAGAAAGAAAGAAAGAAAAAAGGTGTAACTTATAGAATATTTTGTTACATCAATGACAAAGTCGATTTTATTTAAGTTTGTTACTAATGTGGGGATAGCATTTTTGTCCAGTGTGTGTCCTATGGCCCAAACATGTTTTTCTTTTGAATAACTTATTTGATATGAAAAGCTGCTGGCCAATCTAAAAATCTGAATGATTTTTAACCACCTTCAGCTTCTAATCCTAGAGGCAAAACAGTGAAAATTTCTCTAAGGACTGTTACAACAAGCTACAAAGGCTCTTGTGAAATCTGTTTTCATTGGTCACAGACTAGGAGCCCAAGTGACTCCTGAAAGTGCCATTTAAACCCCTTTCTCCTGAAACCTGTTCAAAAGAGGTACACTTATTTAAGAAAAAAAATTGAGTTAATCTCTATCTCAGTACCCTGCTTTGGACAGGCAAATGAAATCTATTTAGGAAAGATTTTGTGAATACCTCTGTTATTGTAATGGGATTCTCCCTGTCTCAAAATTGCATTGGGGTTATAATGTAGTCTCTGCTATAAGAGATTAGCCTTACCCTTTGATACAGCAGTGTTACTACTGGGTTTATATCCCAGAGAGATGTTAAAGAAGGTAAAGGGACCTGTATGTGCAAGAATGTTTGTGGCAGCCCTTTTTGTAGTGGCTAGAAACTGGAATGCATGCCCATCAATTGGAGAATGGCTAAATAAATTGTGGAATATGAATGTTATAGAATATTATTGTTCTGTAAGAAATGACCAGCAGGATGAATACAGAGAGGCTGGGAGAGACTTACATCAACTGATGCTAAGTGAAATGAGCAGAACCAGGAGATCATTATACACTTCAACAACAATACTATATGAGGATAAATTCTGATGGACATGGCCCTTTTCAACAATGAGAGGACCCTAATCAGTTTCAATTGCTCTGTTATGAACAGAACCAGCTAGATCCAGAGAAAGAACACTAGGAAATGAGTATGGACCACAACATAACATTTCCACTCTTTCTGTTACTGTTTGCTTACATTTTTGTTTTTTTCTTCTCAGGTTATTTTTACCTTCTTTCTTTTATGTCAGAGGGCCACAGGATCACTAATATGTCTTCCCTAAAATCTAAGGAAAGAAATATTATTATATTCCTAGGCTAAAGGACTTCTACAACTATTGACAGACAGATTGTCATAACTATAGCACTCCAAGGTTGGGGGTGAGAGGGAACCTTGGGATCACAGATTCTAAAGCCAGAAAACTTTAGAATCACCTACAGATTGTTAGAACAAAATACCCTTAATGACAGGGGACTTCAAAATCATTGCTATCTCCCCTGGAAGCTTTATTACATTACCAAGAAGGATGGTTCTGCTCTGAGTGCTCTCTTGCTCTTTCTGGTTCTGTTAAGTTTGTTTTCCTCTAGGCTTTGAACAATTCATCTTCAAATGACATCTACTACATAGATGTATTGACCAGCTTTAGGGATCTTTCTCAATTCACATCTTTAATCAGCTTAAACCCCTCCCAATGGGACCCTATAGGATGACCCAGCTTAACATTTAGGATGGGGACATTGGGTTAATATTACTGAGAAAGATACCCCACAAACAATTCAGTTTGATACTTGTCAAATTGTAGAATTATAGAGGCTTAAATAAATATTTGTGTCCTGATAAAGAATTTTATAAAATTATATAAAATATAAAAAAATTTATAAAATTATAAAATTTTATTAAAAATAAGAATTTATAAAATTATTTTTAAATGCCTATTTTGAAATAATGTTTTATTTGCTACAATAGCTGGATATTTAGAAAATGCAGATCAAAGATTAAGTTGGGAATACATATAATAGGTATATCTCTTTTAGGAAGATTTGTAATCAAGTTAAGGACTTAAGGCAAGCAAAAGACATCAATGCCTAAATAGAATTGATAAAGTACAGTGCAAAGAATCTGGAAAAAAAGCAATTTCTATGTCTGTGCTATGGGTTGCCCATATAGTACCCAGATAGTACCATTCCCTTTGAGTATGGAAAAATATGAGAGTGAATTCCCAAAATATTACTAGGTTAATTGCAGTACTTTATTCTACCTATTCTCTTCTGTGAGAGAACAAACCAGGTTATACTAACCCTTTATCTCAGCTGTGGAGATCAATCAGCTCGTCTATTATGGCTAGGTGTGTTGTGCCACAGTTCCCTTTTATTGTCCTGCCTCAGTTCCCTTAATTGTTCTGCCTCAATCCCCCTGATTGCAACACCACCCTTCCCTCCTGATCATTAGAATTGATATAATTTAGGGCTGGTTACTCTAAGATTATAAAGTGTAAATGTTTAATCCAGATAAGGAGAAAGACCTTCTATCTTAGACATCATGACCTTAGACCTTTCCTACTTATCAAAATGTCCAGTGCCTTCCCCTCCCCTGTAGTCAGAACTAGTTTGATAGTCCATTCCCACTCTGTGCTCTGACTCTGCCCCTGCCTCAATCTACCCTAGTCGCTTGGAGCCATGTGCATATATACTTTATAGGAAATATATTAGCTGCTGGATGCTTTGGACATCAGCCCTCAGGGCAGCATGCCCCCAGCACAATCTCTCTCTCTCAAATAAAATATTAAAAACTCTCCAATCTCTATCTTGCCTCAGTTTCTCTGTCATTACAGGTGAAAGATACCCAAATCTAGGGATTATAGTGGCATGTGCCTGAGTCAGGAATGTAACTGATTGGTGGTGCTTGTTGCATTCATTTCAAATAAAACTGCTTCTGATGAATCAGTGACCAAAACCCTGGAAGGATTATCATCATTATTAGAGTTCACAAAAATTCTGAGGTGGACACTTTCAAATTGGTTCAATTTATAGTTTAATGGTACTTGGTGATCCAAAGTTATTTATTTGATAATTTGCATATTTGGAGAGCTCCTTATGTTATCCCACCTACTCCCCAGTTTGATCAGACTGATACAAAGAACAATAAAATAGATGCAAATAACAATGACTATTCCAAAACAAAGTCTCAAAGGTTAATGAACTCCAGAGTTTTGGAGGAAAGAAAATCAGGAGCAGCCAAAGAATAGAGAGAAATATATTGTTTTAGAAGGGGATGTGAGTTTTTAATAAAGTTTATTAAGAATGATGTGAGGCTTCCAGTTGATCAATGATGGACAGAAACAACTACACCCAGAGAAGGAACACTGGGAAGTGAATGTAAATTGTTAGCACTACTGTCTATCTACCCAGGTCACTTATACCTTCAGAAGCTAATACTTAACATGCAATAAGAAAATGGTATTTACACACATATATTGCATCTAGGTTATACTGTAACACATATAAAATTTATGGGATTGCCTGTCATCTAGGGGAGGGAGTAGAGGGAGGGAGGGAGGGGAAAATTTGGAAAAATGAATACAAGGGATAGTTATTAAAAAAATTACTCATGCATATATACTGTCATAAAAAATATAATAAATAATAATAGCTATCACTTAAAAAAAAAGAATGATGTGAGGGGGGTTTCAAAGGTTTACAAATAAGAGGAGGGTTTGAGTGGAACATCTAAATGGTGGTCAACTCAGGAAGCATGCAGAACATTTTTGTAAAACATTCACAATCCTAGTAACCACTTGTCTAAATAATTCCTCCCATGACAAATGAGATAATAGAAGGATGAGGTGCCACAACTACAAAGATCCTGTTTGACCCAGACCTTGCCCCTCTTTAGACCCCACCCCTTGGTATTGATCAAATACCTTTGTTTCTTGAACTTTTCTCTTGTTGCTGGGGAAAGTTCCCTCCAAACTCTGATTTCCAGACAATGGGAGAAAGACCCAGGGGTAGTTGGGGACCCCTTGTTAGGGTCTAAATAAATTTGTTGAGAACTGATCACTTTTGCACCCCCTTTATGATGCCACTTTGGTCAACACTGGGTGTGTCCTTTCTCAAGAGAAAGCAATAAATTCCTTTTAGCCTCTCCTAAGATGAGTTTCTGATTGATCAATGAAAGGATGCAGTGACCATTATCTCACCTCAATTCTCCCCTCAGCAGTGATTCAGTTGGTTTCCCCAAACTTTGAGAGAACAGAGAGTTGAGAATTTTCCCAGTCCCAGTGATCTTGACAAGAGAAAATAAGCAACATAATATGGGGGAAGGTGTTGAGGTGAAAGATACCCCAACAATATTAGGGTCCCCAGGTTGGTGGGGGGTATAACAGGTATAGCAAAAGAATTTGCAAATTCAGTTTGTCTCCAAACTAAGGTGAAAATATTTGTTACAATGCTGACTGTAGGCTAAATTCCAAGGAAATTTAGCAAAGAATCAAGAGCAAGAAGATAATTTTATTGGACAAAGAAAGAAAAATTAGTTTCTTCAAGTCACAGATATTCTAATTTTATGACTTAGAGATAAAATTGAGGAATGGTAGAAGTGGAGTTGCACCCTTTATTGAATTCTATGGCTTAGAAGTAGAATGGAGGAGTATTGAATTCTATGGCTTAACAGTAGAGTTGTAACTCACTATTGAATTCTCAGAAACTTTGTTATTACCGGCAAACAGATGGTTATCTGACAGCCAAAACTCTTTGTGATACTCCCAAGGCCAGTTGCCTTAGGGTTATTGCTACATCCTCCTTAGGAGCTACACCACATCAAAGGGACAAGCACTAATGCTATCTAGAGCAGAAAGCCAGTAGAATAATGAGTGAGAGCTTCTGTTTAAGTTTATCTGCTCTGTCACTATCAACAACTTTAGGTAGTTTTAACTTAATTCGAATCACAAATATATGTCACATAATGCAGTGATTAACATTTTTTATGGATTCTGTCATCCCTCCAAAGCTAAAAATCAATCCAAAAAATTAAAAGGGGAAAAAAAAAATACTAATTATAATTATAAGAGGGTAAAGGAAGGATATTTGAGCATTATGGTTGAATGAGAAAACATGGCTACCTATCCCTCCATTATCTAAAAAAAAAAAATAATAAGAATGCATAAGAATAAAAGAGTAACAACAACAAAGTGTAGTTAGGAAATACTCATAACAAAAAATCTTTAGAGAAAAATTCAGCAAACTGACAACAAGAAAAATGAGCAAAAATAATGAGAAAAGGAAACTGAGGAAAATTTCTTGAGGAAAAAGAAATACTATAGAAATTACCATTAACACCCTCAATAATAACAACAGCAGAATTGTAAAAACAAAACAAAACCAAAAAACCTTTCAAAATGGTGTAGAAAAGCCAAAAAAAAATGAAAGATGAAAAAATGAAGTTAGAAATTAGAGCTTTTAAGAAATTAAAAAATAATAATAATATGGAGAATTTTGAGGAAATGGCAGAATCTCTTCAAAGCAATGACTTCTCTGAAAAAGAGAATAACAGAGATGAAAAATAGACATTACTACAAAAGATAATGGGTAGGATGACTGAATGGGAAAAAGAAATCCCAAAATGTTCTGTCTCAGTTATAGCCTAGAGAGAAAAATAAAAATAACAAAATCTTCCTTGGGTTCCATGAAAACTTTATGCAATTAGATAAAGCTTGATTTCAACTCAAAATAGCTGTACTATAAATGAATATATGATTGAAAATCATCCTGATTTAGTTTTTTCAACATGTAAAAATAAAGGGGATTGAGGGTTCCAAACTTGATGGGGGGGTAACCCTGAAGCTGAACTCTGACTTTGTGGGGAATGCTTAAGAAATTCTCCTTGAACCTCATAGAAGCTCTCCCCTGAGAAAGACCTACCTCAAGGAATCAAGATAGACTGGTTTCATTCTGTTGCCTTGGTGGGACCAGTTGAATCCAGGTCCCCTCCAACTTAGCCTGAGCTGGAGATTTAGATCTCTATTGACCTCTATTCAGCTGAAAATTGGCTCAACCACTCCCAGTAAACTGTCCTATTCTACTGGAAATCTAGGCCTGGGGGCAGTAATCTCATTCAATTGAAACTTCTATTCAATTCAAAGATCTCCATCTGATTTCAACTCAAACTGCCTCCAGCCCCTAGCAAAGATAAAATAAGTTTCAAATTCCTTATAAAAAGGGGCAACTTGGGGCACTTCTTTGCAGAGGACCAAAGCAAGACAATGCCTTGTCAAGGAGCCCCTCTCTCCCCTTGGTATGGCGGCCTGCGAGGATCCCCTGCCTGCTGAGAAGATATCCTCTTCAAGTTAACCCCTCTTTATCTCTCTCACCTATTTCCCTAACTGGACTATACTCCTCTTTATCTCTCTTTCAAGATTTCTCTGCTGGGAACTTTATCTCTCTCACCTATTTTTGCTTGAGGGGGGAAATAATATGGGTTGTGGTCCCTTTAAGAAACTAGTCCTTTCTGATACCCAGCCCCTCCTAGCTGATGCATTATCAATTCAAGAAGCCAGGACTTTGATTCACAAATCCTTATCAAAAGCACCCTTTTGAATTCCAATAGAAGATCCAGGCCCCCCCCCCCAGCCCCCATGGGATCTGAGCAAACTTGGGACTCCACCTACAGGACCCTTTCGCTAAATCTCTCATCATAAAAGAGCCAAGCTGGAGCCCCCTCTTTGCGGAGGTTCTAAAGATGGTAGCCTTATGCCTGCCATGTCAAAGGATCTCTACCTACTGGAACACTGTTCTGGTACCCTCTTATCTCTATCTTCACCTTTTACTAACTAGACTTTAACTTTACTTCCAAACCCCATAATAAACCTCTTTTATAAATCTAGGTTTTCGGGTCTGTAAATTCCTTTACAGGGGACTCTTACACTGCTACTAGACCTTATTTAACTCTGTATCCTTGCGCCGAATCCAAAGGGGTTGCAGGGGAGCTCTATTTGACTCCCTGTACCCGAACCTGCCAGTAAACCTCAATTAAACCCTAATTTCATTTAGGTACTACAATTATAAACCTCATCATTCAATATGAAAAATATGTATGTATGTATGTGTGTGTGTATATATATGGGTATATATATATGTATATGTATGTATAATTTTTTAAAACCCACAAAATTTTTTGTTAACATAAAATATATAAAATTCAATCACCTACTGAGTGAATGAATGAATGAATGAAAAATGTGTTAAGCAATTACCTTGTCCTAGGCATTATGCTTAAACCTTGAGAATATAAATATAAAAAGTAAAACAGTTCTTGTCTTTGAGGAACTTATATTCTAATAGAGGAAGACAATACATGTAGTGGAATCCTAGGCAAGGTCAAGAGTTTTGTTTTGGGAAGTAACAGGGCTGATGAGTGTAGTCACAGAGGGACTGTCAAATGTCAAGATCTTTCTAGGAACAATAGTATTTATATGATTACTGTTCCCAAAGCAAGAGATAAAAAGGAGGTGGAGAAGAAAGGTAGGAACAATGTTGCATGCATGATGGAATGAAGAAAGATGACTAGAATACAGTGAAACAATACTGATCACTAATTATAGTGAACTTTCTCCAATGAGGAGGACATAGCCTCACAGCAGGAGCTATGGAAATCAGACTTATAAATGGAGGGTGTCCCAGAGGCATGACATGAAGATAGACAGATTTTAGTACTGCCTTAAATCCCCTTGCCCACAAAAAGGGTTAGGTCTCCCAGACAATATATCTGCATGAAACCCAGAATCTTTTCTTAGCAACCATAAGTACAAACCCAATGCCTTTCATAGATGGGAAAGGGTTCCTGGGCCAAGGAGATACATTATCCCCTCAGGGTTGGATGGGATGTGACTTATGGAGCATCCCTGCCTGGTAGCCATTCTTTTTTCTCCCCACTTTCATTTTCTATTTCAGTTTAGTCTTACTTCCTCTTTTTAAAATTCCTGCATAAAAAGATATGCCCTTAGTTTTCATGCCCGATGTACATGTACACCTTTCCCAGCCTTGGAAAATTTCATCCAAGATCATTTTCCTACAAACTCACTCTTTGCCCTCAAAAACTTCTGGGAAATACGGCCCAAGCCTACCAAGATACAATATTATGCCCAAGGAATATATCACCTTGCTCCCAAAACATCATGAAATGAGTGAACTAGATTTCTAAAGAGATTCTTTATATCAAATTGGATAAAGGAAGATTTTGTATCACATTCTTATCTGGACTGGGAAAAGAAAGAATAAAAAAAGAATAACAAGTAAATATGAGAAATTTTGAATTGGGTAGAATAGTTGGGGCTGAATGGGGTGGGTTGTTTCAAGGGAGAACCAATGGAAAACCAGGACCACATTAAAGTAAAGAAACAAATTGCAAGGATTAAGTGCTACTTTAAAAGAGGAGGGGGGGGGGGAAAGCACAGTTTAATGAGAAAAATACAATCTTAGCATTTACAACATGAAATATGAATCTATCAAACTCCTAAATGAAGTGAAAGAGAATGTTAAAATGGACAAGAAAAGAAAAACCAATAATTTACTGCATATACTTCCTAGCTAAATGCTCCTAGGCAGATCGTTTGCTTCCAAGTGACTTACCAAAAAAAAAAAAAAAAAAAAAGTGTTGTTACATGTAATTAGAAAAAATAAAATACAAATTTTAAAAATCCATAAAAATAATCAGTTTTTAAATAACACAACAATAATCAGGTAAAAAAAAGAAGAAATTATATTTGAAATAATTACAAAAATATATGAGAATTAACTTCTCAAGACAAAGAACTTATATGAATATAATTCCCAAACTCCCTTAGCAGAAATTAAAAAAAAAAAAAAAGACAATGATTATGATTGGACTGTGGTTGTTGTGCTTCAGTGTTGAAGAGGATCAAAATGACATAATAAAAGTGATGTTATTACCTAAGCTTATGTATAAATTTTGAGTCTTACCAATCAAACTTCTAAAGATTATTTTGTAGAGCTAGGGAAATATTAAAATTCATTAAAAAAAATAAAAGTGATCAAAATTTTTATGGAAAATTATATTAAAGGCTAAGCATTACCAGATCTCAAACTCTCTTATTTGGTACTGGATAAAAATTAGGGGAAAAAATAGATTATTGGAACAAATGAAGAAGACTGAAAAACAAATTAACATATCAATGTGAAGGATGCCCACACATTGGAATGCAATAACTGCTCAGAAAACCAAACAGTAATACAATAATACAAAACATCATATTATAGTATATGCTATAATAAAGTTCAAATGAATAAACAATCTATAAATACCAAAAAACTTGATAAAACTAGTAAAGGAGAACAAATTGATGTACATTTTTCCACTATCAGTGGAGAATTGTTAATGAGATAGAAGAGCATTTCAGGATTGGGGAACAGACAGAGGGAAGAAAAGAAATGGAATATCTTATTGAGAAATAGAAAATAAGCTAGTAAAACTCAATCATATAGATGGAACTCTTTTCAACCAGAGAGAGTACTACGGGGACTGAATGTATTTTTACCTTTTTTTGTTGTTGTTTGCTCATTTTTTTTTCTTTTTCATCTTTTTTCCTTTTTGATCTGATTTTTCTTACACAGCATGATAAATGCAGAAATATGTTTTGAAGGCTTGCACATGTTTAACATATATTGAATTATTTGTTGTCTAGGGGAAAGCAGTGATGGGTAGGGAGGGGAAAAATTTGGAAGACAAGGTTTTGCAAGACTGAATATTAAAAACTATCTTTGCGTGTATTTTGAAAATAAAAAGTTATTATTTAAAAAAAGACTCAATCATGTGTATGTGTGTGTGTGTGTGTGTGTGTGTGTGTGTGTGTGTGTATACATATGTATGTGTAAGGGGGGGTCAAAGGGGAGTGGTACACTAAAATACTAGAAAGAAAGGAAGAGGCTTTGTTATAAAGGTCTTTAAATACTAAGCTATACAAAACAAAACAAAAAAATCAGAGGAGACGAGATATATTACCCTAGTATGACTGGGGAAGAATTTTTAATTTAATTTTAAGGTTTTTTTCATCCACAAAAATCTGTCTTCTCTCTCTCCCACCCCAACCAGCCCCCAACAATAATGAAAAAAAAAAAAAGAGAACCCCTGTTACAAACATATATAATCAAGCAAAACAAATTTCCACATTGGCAATGTCCCAAAAGAAATGTGTATACACTTATTATATACACACACTTATACATATATACATACATGTAAGTAAATATGAATGCATATTATATATATGAGATATATAATATGAATATTGAATGAATATAATAAATTATAGTTTGTTTCATATGAATTTATTTTATTATTAATATATGGGATAAAACAGGTATTTCCATAACACAGAATAATGGGGAAGGGGGCGAATTACATATGAAATTACAAAAAAAATTTCATTTTTCCCTTATTGTCCTTTTTTTAATAATTTTTAAATATTTTTATAAATATATATTATATAATCACTAAATATATTTAAAGGTATATTATGTAAATATAATTTATAAATGTTATTATATTATATATCTAAATTATATATTTAGATAAATTTTAAATGTGGATATATATGATTGTATTTAACAATATATAATTATGTTTGCTATGTATATTAATATATTTAATAATATATAACTACTTATAAATATATAACAAATGTATCCAATATATGAACTTGGGATTATGTCATGTTATTATTATTATTACAATTACTACAATATTATTATTACTATTATGATTATATTTATTGCATTTACATAGTACTTTAAGATTTTCAAAAAGCTTCAAATATACTTTAACTCATTTTATCATTATATAAGGATTATTTGAAAGTAAAGATGTTTAGCTTGCAGAAGAAAAGACTAATTATAATAATAAGTATTATTATAATAATAACTATTTCCAAGTATTTGAAGGCCTGTCATCTGAAAAGCAATTCAACTTGTCCTCCTTTATTCCACCGGGCAAAACTGGGAACAAATGGGTAAAAGATGCAGAGACAAAGGTTGATGTAAAGAACACCTAAAAATCAGGACTATCTGGAAGTGTGATGAGCAACTTTGAAAGATAGAGGGGTTTTCTTTTACCACCTCATGTAATATCTTCAGTAAAGGTGGGATGATTTCTTTTGGGAGATGTTGGAGACAAGATTCTTGGTCTAGTACAGGTTATACTAGGTAGTTTTCTACTTTTTTCAACTTTTTTTCAACTCTGAAATTCCATGTTTAGATGATCTCAAGGTTCTTTCCAATTCTAATATCCTATGAGTCTACTATTATTCTAAATTTTCCTCTACGACCCAAACTGTATTGTTTCACTTTCATTCACATTTTGATTCCAGTTCTCCCTCTTGTCATAGTGAACCAGACTCCAAATTTTATAAAGCACAAGAATAATAGAATGTTATCCCTTGCTAGAAATTCAAAGTTTATCTCATCCAGGGTTCTTATTCTGAGGTATGAAATTTGTGGATAGATTTCAGGGAATCTATATGAACTTGGAGGGGAAAAATTCCATTTTTATTTTCACCAGTTTTTGAGATTTGGCATTTCCTTCAGTTATTTAAAAATATTCTAAGGAGGGGTCTGCTCAAAGGTTTCACTAGACTGTCAAAGACCATAATGCACACAAAAAAGTAAGAACCCTTAACCCAATCCAACCTCTTATTTTATAGACTGGGAAAATGAAAGTCTGAGAACATTCATGATTTGCATAAAGCCAGAACCTAAAGTCAAAGATCACAAGATTTAGAACTAGAAGAAACCTTAGAAATCACCTAGTTCATCACCTTCCCTCCATTTCACAGATGAGAAAACTGACCACCAGAGAGGTTAAGTGTTTGCTAAAGGCACAAACCCTGTACTATAGACAGTAATGTAGAACCTTAGTGTTCTGACTCTAAATTCTGAATTTTTCCCATCATACCAGATTAGCTTTCTCTGCAAGTCCTCATGTGGCGAATGGCATTTGCCCCTCAATTATATTTCTATACATTCCAAAACATCCCATTTGGAAGCCCAAATCAGAGTGATCACCTAGGCCATTATCAAAAGAGAAGGAAACCTTGAATATGACTTCCATATTGAGGAAGAGAAGACTTCCTTATTTGTTCAGAAACAGTTACATTCAAATCTGTCCCCAGAATCAAGTAGCCTTGAGGGCAGAGTAGGTAACCACTGACTTTTGTGACCTCAAGTGCCTCATTCAGAAATAGGTCTTGAGTATTATTTCTAGACTTCTCACTATCACTACTAGATTTTGGCTAAGGCATTGAAAGTTACTTTACCAGTGACACTTTTTCTCTGAAAGGAGAAAGTTGTGAAATAATTTTCAGCTATTAACAGCAGAACACTAATTATGGAAATAGTCTCTTAGCAGCAATCTGAGAAAATGGAATCAAAGCTTATAAACAAGAAATAGGAGTGTGTGTGTTTTTAAGACAGTGGAGAAGTGAAGGCAAACAGCTGACTTTACAATCACAATCTTTCAGAATTACTCACACCCTCACACCTTAAAAACTACCACATTTAGCTATCATCTCTGTGAAGAGGGAGTAAAAGACAAAGTGAAAGCTGAGAGGATTAGAGTAATTGTAATACTATACTAAAAGGGCAGCTGGACTAAAGACAAAAGGAACAGGAATTTGGGAAAATAATTGTTACATGGAATTTTTCTTTCAAATAGAATCTGCTCTATTAATATTAATAAATTGGCCAAAATAAGAACATCCAATCCAAAAATCATTTATTATCTATTATGTGCAAAGCAAAGAGAAAACTGAAATAATCACTGACCTCAAGTAACTTATATTCTACTAATAGCTGATATTAATATTTGCAAAGCTCTTTACATATGTTTGAACCTCATGGCAATTCTGAGATATAAGTTATATAAATAAATAAAGCTATTGTTATAGTTGTAATAATAGCTAGCATTTATAGAGTATCTTAAAGTTTGCAAAGAACTTTACAAATAACATTTCATTTTATTGTTCCAACAACTCTGGTGGACAGGTGCTATTATTATCCCCATCTAATAGATGAAGAAACCTTTTCTGCTACCTTCTATATGTTTTTCTCATTAGAAAGTAAGCTTGCCTGACATCACAAGTAAAATGCTTCATAAAACTTAAAGTGATTCCTCGTAGTGATTTCATCCTGGGTTGATAGTACACATTGGGATAGAATCCATTCAAAGTTTCAGCTCACAAATTTCCTCAGAGGTTTCCACTTATTAGAACCATGTAAGTGATTTTAAATAAATAAATAACAGAGGAAGAAATAATTAGGAAAACTCTGCCCTACATATAGGGGTATACTCTTCCATGGATTCTCACAGCACCCCCCCCTCCCAGTTCCCTATTGTAAGTCTACTCCCCCATCCTCTCCTGCTTCCTCTTACCACTGGGGGAAAAGTCCTTCTAGAACTCCATTTAAAGAGGACTTCTAGCAGTTATCTCATTACTAAGAATGCTGGACTCTGGGACTTCTCTATTTTGCCCCAGAAACCTCTTCAATCTGGAAGATTACTTTAGTTCAAAAACCCAAACTTTAAAAGTACCTTTTGTCTTTGTGGCCCCTTCCTCTGATTGAAGAGCTCCTCCAATTCTTCATTTATTGTTAGGCTGCACTCTGACTTCACCATACTCTAGTGCTGGGTATTTTCATGCCCCTCCCTACTTTCAACTTCCTTTAATACATTATCTTCCTCTGCTACAATATAATTTCCTCAGAGTAAGAACTGTTTCTTTTTTTTTTTGAGGGAGAGAAAAAATTTGTATTAACATTCCAAGGGCTTAATAAATATTTGTTGATTGATTGATATATAAAACATTAACTTGGAAAGGGATCAGGCAATTGTACTGCTTCCAGATCACTTTTCTGCCTCCACAAAAGAAATAGAGGAGAGTTCAGTAGGAATAGGAGGTAGGAGACCTTGTTGCAGGTCTCAAGATGGTCTGAGAATCTCAGGAGAGGAATTGTAAAGAACTGAAGTTTGCTGTGTTTCTTAGGATAGGAAGCAGAGCTTAAGGGGGATAATTTGCATGAGCCAAATCCCCTGTCCTATCTCCCAGCACCTTCTGCAGTGCTAACGTAATCTTATCTGTTCTACCATAGGATCTGATCTGATATCTATTGTACAAGTCAAAATACTGAACACCAGAGGCTTACTAGTAAAATGGCAAAACATTTTTCATTCATGTCAAAATGTACTGATTTATCTTAGTTCTGTGTTTTTGAGATTCTCTTGTTCAAAAAAATAGTCTATATACATGTGGGTCATATTTTTCCTAGCTTTCCTATGGACTTTGGGACTCCATGATGATTCCATTATAGGAAAGATAATTTTCTGAGATTGTTCTTGAAAATCCAGGTACCAGCAGTGTTACTACTGGGCTTATATTCCAAAGAAATACTAAAGAAGGGAAAGGGACCTGTAGGTGCCAAAATGTTTGTGGCAGTCCTTTTCATAGTGGCTAGAAACTGGAATGAATGGATGCCCACCAATTGGAGAATGGTTGGATAAATTATGGTATATGAATGTTATGGAATATTATTGTTCTGTAAGAAATGACCAACAGAATGAATACAGAGAGGCTTGGAGAGACTTACATCAGCTGATGCTGAGTGAAATGAGCAGAACCAAGAGATCATTATACACTTCAACAATGATACTGGATGAAGATATATTCTAATTGAAGTGGATTTCTTCAACATAAAGAAGAGCTAATCCAGTTCCAGTTGATCAATGATGGACAGAAACAGTTACACCCAGAGAAGGAATACTGAGAATTGAGTGCAAAATGTCTGCACTATTGTCTTTCTACCCAGGTGACTTATACCTTCGGAATCTAATTTTTTTTTTCATTATAAAGGAAGTTTTAATCAAAAGCAGTACATTTTCAGTTATCACAGACACCTAGAAAATATGCCATACTGGAAAAGGCAACTTCAACTTATGGAACAATGATTTCAGGAAATCCATTTTTTTTTTTTAACATGGTACTTTTTTCCTCTCTGATGATAAAGGTTTTTTTTTTTGTTGTTGTTTAAAAAAAATCCAGGTATCCTAATATATTATACGCAGTTGTTTGTGTGCATGTGTGTATTTTCCCTTTTAATTATATATTTATGGCATTGTTGGTGGAGTTGTGAACTGATCCAACCATTCTGGAGAGCAACTTAGAACCATGTCCAAAAGGACTATAAAACTGTGCATACTTTGATCTAGCCGTGTTTTTACTGGGTCTATATCCCAAAGAGATCATAAAAAATGTTTGTGGCAGTTCTTTTTGTAGTGGTAAGGAATTGGAAACTGAGTGGATGTCCATCAGTTGGGGAATGGCCAAGTAAGTTATAGATATGAATGTTATAGAATATTATTGTTCTATAAGAAACGATCAACAGGATGATTTTGGAGAGGGTTGGAGAGAATTACATGAACTGATGCTAAGTGAAGTGAGTAGAGAACCAAAAGAACAACAACATTTTGTGATGATCAACTGTGATGGACTTGGCTCTTCAATATTGAGGCCATTCAGGCCAATTCCAATAGATAAAAAGATTCCAATGATAAAAAGAGCCATCTGTGTCCAGAGAAAGGACTATGGGGATTGAATAGATCACAACATAGTGTTTTCATCTTTTTTGTTGTTGTTGGCTTACTTTTTTTGTTTTTCTCATTCCCTCCCCCCCCTTTTGTCTGATTTTTCTTGTGAACATGATAATTGTGGAAATATGTATATGAAGAATCTTATATTGTATTATTTGCTGTCTAGGGAAAGGAGTGAGGGAAGGGAATAAGAAAAACTTGGAACACAAGTTTTTACAAGGGTGAATGTTGAAAACTATCTTTGCAAATATTTTGAAAACACAAGGCTATTATTTTTTAAATTATGTATTTATTGTCATAAGCACTTATTCTCTTCCTCCCCCTCCTCCCATTGAATAATTTAAAAAAAAAAAGATGGTGTCCATCATTTCTAGAACAAAACCCACAACCATTTAGAATTGGATCTTACAATACTGATTAAAGGCAAGAACTGTAATTTCTCTGAACTTTGTAGCACTTGGAATAAGAAGACAGTGTGGTTCAGTAGAAAGATCATTGATATCCAATTTTGTTGTTGTTGTTGATTAGTTTTGCTAATTTCTCCCTTCTCCCTCATTCTTCTTTATGTGTACATATGTCATAAATCATGATTCTCTGGGAGGGGAGAAGAGAAAAGATACAGGAAGAAATGTAGGTTATAGATAAATAAAAGATATTAATTAAAATCTACTTAAAAAAAAAAAAAAAGAAAAGAAAACACTAACTCTGAAGTCAGAAGAGCCAGGTCACCTGTATGATCTTTCACAAGTGGCTTCACCTCCCTGGGTTTACTCATCTGTAAAAAGAAGTTGGCTTATAAGGGCTCTGGTGTTCTTTTCAGCTCTAGATCTATGGCTCTGTGATAGATTAGGCGAGACAGACCTGCTTAAGTCTTCCCACAGCAGGTTCTGTTTTGTACAAAAACAGTTTATCCTCAACCTCACAGAAGAATATTGGACTTAGAGGTAACCAGAACAAGAACCTCCCTAGGCAATAAGATTTGAGAAGTTTAGAAAAGTTCTTTATCCTTCTCAAGGAAGCTAAATCTGGGTCTTGCTAGCATCAAAGCCTAAAGCTGACATCTTAATCATTCCATTAAGCCCTAAATAATTGCAAATGTTTTAACTAGTATCAACCCACTGGCACTCGTTATAAATGATATTTCAGTGCTTCAAGTCTTTATTAAACTGCAAATATTTTATCTGTTAGGGGCAACATATTCACTTACTAACACTAATTTATTTAGTAAATATATTTATTTAGTAAATATATATATTTATATATAGTTTACATTTAGTTCACATCTTCTATAGTTCTTACATGACAGTTCTATTTAGCACATGAAGAAACTAGAAGGTTCCAGTGGGAAATGGTTGGAAGAGACATGTTTTATTGTGTCCAAGCTGGTCAGTGTAAATCACAAGACTGGGATCCATGATATAGTGAAGAGACCTGTGTTTAAAGTCAACAGCATCATAGCTCAAATTCTCTATCATTTGTCATTTACTACTAGCTGTGGGATATTGGCCAAATCACTTCAAGTGTCTGACTTTGAGTTTCCTCATCTGTTACAAAGGTTTAGAGTAATGTCTACCCTATCACACTGGGTTGTTATAAGAGTGAGTAATTGGAGTCTTTGAGAATCACTCATCCCTATTCTGACCTGTGAAAAATGTGTAATGTTACTAAGTTAGGTAATGAAATAAAAAATGCAAAGGAAAGAGGAACCTACTTGGAGCAAAAGATCACCATAGCGCTAGGACAGAATGCTTTCTTCTCTTATCCCAAGCAATTTTTTGCTGACAGATGGGCATTTCCACTGATCAAAATGACTAAGGATTCAATTTCAGAGAGCAAGTGAATGAAAATTACAGAGGAAACCCCCTAATGTCATGACATCAGTATCATATTTTTAGTAATCTTCCTTGTCTACAAAATGCCATCCTGAAGCCATCTCCTTCCCAGAGACTATATACACACACATACACAATCACTAACATTAAGAGAAATGAAATCAAAACAACCCAGATTTTTCTACTTCACATTCAGCAAATTGTCAAAAATGACAAAAAATATAAATCAGTTTTAGAAGGACTGTAAAATCTAGGTACATTTTGGAATTATGTTATTTTTAAAAAGTGACTAAAATAGACATACCTTTTGATTCAAAGTTCCTCACTAAACCTATACCCCAAGAAGATCAAAGATATTCAAAGAAAAACATTCCATTATGTGAAAATATTTATAACAGCACTTTTGTGGTGGCAAAGAATGAAAAACAAAGAAAACACTCATTGAAGATGCTTATTGGAGAATGGCTAAACAAGTTGGGATGTAATGTATAAAAATGGCAAATATGATAAATTCAGAGAAACATGGAAATCCTTACATAAAATGATGCAAAGTAAGCACATCCAAGAAAACAATATGAATAATGCTGACAGTAATATAAATATTACAGTATTACAGTAATATAAATTAGAAAGCGCAATCACCAGAAAACCATCAAGACAAATGTTGCAAAATTACAAAGAGCAAGATTTGCCCCAAAAGGAGAAAATATAAGAGAATAACAATCACTTTTCCTTTACACAGGTAAGCATCCATGCAAGTGGCAAAATGTTGCATAAATTGACATATTTTTTTTTAATGTAATGATTAACCAATTACTGATTTTTTTCTTCTTCCTCTTATTTTATCTCTTAAAAGTTTTTGTTATAGGATAAGATAGATTTCTATATCCAATTTAATGTGTATGTCATTCTCTCTTACTGTGATGAAAGAAAGGTTCACTCTCTTTCCCCTCCCTTTCTATAAAAGATTTTTCTTGTCTCTTTTATGGCAAATAATTTATGCCTACCACTCCAATTCTCTTTCTCCCAGTACATTCCTTTCTCATCCCTTTATTCTATTTTTTAAATTAAAAAATAAAAAATAATTTTTTTTTAAATTATAAAGCATAGTTCTCAGGAAAAGAGGAAAAGAAGGAAAATGAGGGGGTGAGGGAGAAATTGGCAATGGTAAAAATAAAAGATGAGGACAAGAGGACCTAAGCACAAATCCAATCTCAAACACTTATCAGGTCTTAAGACACTTACCTATTTGCCTCAGTTTCTCAACTGTAAAATAGGGACATATTGGAGAAAACAGGAAAACAAGAAAACTGTCCATGGTTCACAAAGAACCCAGACATGACTGAAAGACTCGACAACAACAACAAATAAAAGATATTGATAAAAATTTATATTAAAATAAATGACAAATGTTAAGAATTCTGAGAAGTAATGGAAAAGTCAAGTAGAAGCAAGAAAGCAATATAGATAGTAATTACAATACTATGAACTTTTAAAAAATGAACTGACCATTATGTAAGTATAATGACCAAGTAAGCATAGTTGTAGAAAACAGATGAGAAAATGTACCACCCTCTCTTTATGAGCTATGACTAAAGAATATTATATAAACTCTTAGCTAATGTGGTTCAATAAGGAATTACAGATAGAGAGGTGGAATATACCTTAGAGGCCATTTTTACATGATCCACATATATAGATATGTAAAATATATGTACAAAAAAAATTTACTGATACTAAATCATAATGTTACAAACCTCACATTGTTATGAGACTATATGGGTTTCTGTTTAAGAAGATGGAACTTAAGGGACATGGAGAATTAAATTAAGAAATGGATGTAGTATGAAAGCAAAAGATAATAATTTTCAAAAGAACATTTAAAAAAATAAAGTTTAAAAATAAAATAATACTGAAGGGAGGTAATGAGGGATAACATTATAGCCAAAAGCAAATGAATTTACTTAGGAAACCTAGATTTTAATCTAGGTTCTGCTATTTACTAACTGATGAGGTTAGTCACCAGGAGTAATAAATAGAAATAAATTTGGGAGAGCAATATATTATAAAAATTATATAAAAGTTTCTGACATGGAACAACCATAACAAGTCATCTATCACAGATTACAAAGGAGTGCTATTTATTATATAAATTAACACAGGAGTTAGCAAGGGAAGAGTTTTAACAATTAATAAGGGTAAAGGCAAGTTCCCTCAAAATTAATCAGAAGAAAGACTCCATTAAAGGAAAACACCACAAGGTGGGAGTATACCATTGACTGGCAGGCTAATAGTAAAATGGATTTAGCATCCTAATAACAAGGAAAAAGATACCATGAGATTATGGACATGAGGAAATGAGAAAATACTATAAGGTAAGACATCAAGATGGGCTAAATTTTTTTAGGCTTTAGCAAAGATCTACACCAGGAGAAGATGTTTTATAGGGCAAATATAACTTCCAGGGTTTGATAATATAATTTTTCTTTCTGATTGGATAAGTAAAGGTGGAGTTTCTAGAGACCCCATTTGGGGTGGGACTGTACTGAAAGTACATTTGAACAAAAGGCTTACTTAAGGCTGAGAGATCCCATCAGTATCCTTCCAGCTCATTCCAAGGAAGGTAATAATCTTATCAATGCTTTAGGTTTTCTTTGTTAATGCTCACTTAGCTTCCCAGGACCCCATAGCTAATAGCAAGTTAATTTACTACTTTAGACTTCACTTTACTCATCTATAAAATGAGGAAGACTTGTTAGATGGTCTCTAACATATATTCCACCCTATGATTCTTTATAAACATTCCATTGTAAGCTCTGGGAGGACAGACTTATCTTATCTTATTATTGTTATTACTTTTTTACTTCCTAGCACTTAGCACTGTATCTAGGCCCTGTAGCACATAGTAGATGCTTAATAAATGTGTATTGCTTGCTTGTTTGAGCTATGAAATATAGAGTTTGGAGGAGGTAATGTATGAAGTCTTACAGCTTTACTAGTCCAAGATAAATATTTGTTAAGCACTTCTCTGTGAAAGGTGGATGACATTTCAGGCACCAAATAAAGATAAGAAATTAATTTAGTTCTCTTCTGGCAGGTACATCCAGCTCTAGATATTCCCAGACTCTGAGTATAGGCCCTGAGGATGGTGAGTTCTTTGAGTTCTAGAAAGAAACTGGAGAAACCATCAGTGAAAGAATGTTCTCATCTATTCTTTTGCCCTAACCACTAGATAACTTCCTGCAATGGGCGTGGTGAGGAGGAGAGGAGGAGGATCAGTGTGGTCAGAACAGTTACCTACACATTCTGCACTATCCCAGAGATGGGACTTTTTTTCTTTTACCCACTAAAATAAACTGAAAAGATTTTTTCAAAGGGTAAATCACATTTCTCAAGAGCTGAGAGGTTTGATGTCAGTCTTTCTGTTCTAAAGTTCCTGAACACGATGGTGCTTTCCTTATACACTTTATTTTCCCTAACCTACCTCATAGAGAACCAACCAAGAAAATTTAGGCAAAAAACACTTTAAAAACATTAGAAGGCTATATAAATATAACTCAACATTATTAATGCTATTATTGGTTAATTAAGAGATAATTACTAATGCTAATAATAGTAAATGATAATTGTGAATAACAAAGTGGATGACCACCCAAAGAGAACTCTGTCCCAAGGCAGCCAGCTGCAATGGAATTATAGCTACAAGATCTAGTATCAGAAGACCCCGCTTCTAACTACTAATTACTAGCTCTATGAACTTAAGCAAATCTCTTAAATTCTCTGGACCTCAGTTTCCTCAAATGTAAAATGAAAGGGTTTTGGACTAAGGATTAAGGAGACGGCTTCTAAATGAGTCCAGATATCTTTTTCAGTCTTCAAGTGTGAAACTTCCTTTCATTTATCCCCTGATGTTCTTTGGTCTTGCTTCCTTCCCTTCCTGAATACTCTTCTTACAACTTCTCTGTAAAATCCACTGACCTTCCACTAAGGGCCCCTCAAACCCACAAATTTCTTGGCTACATCCTGAGTCACTGAGGCCTCACTTCCCCTTGACCATACAGTGCTTCTTCATGTGTGCTGAAAACTGCAATCTTCTACAAAGACATCAATATCTGCTAAAGGAGGGAGTGGTTCTGATTACTTATCTTTTGATTCAGAAGGGTCTTTTTAGTTTTCTCATTTTGAGAAATCACCTGCCCACCAGAATTTAAAGGAGAAGTAATTTTCATTTTACCTTGTCTACATCAATAGAATCATCATGAAAAAGCTGTAAGGTGCCTTAGACAATCTGATCTTAATTTGGTTTCTCTTTTCTTTTGTTCTTCAGTCTAATTAATGAGGTTTGGGGTCTCTGGATTCCGATGGCAGAGAAAGCCCGAAGTACTGATAAAATTATTCCCTAAGGCAAGCAGGGAAGGACACTGCTGAGGATCAGATCAGCCTTATAGTCCCATTCTCTGTGGAGGTCATGGGTAGCCCTACTTTACTATATCCAATAGAAAGTTATAATGTTAAACCCCTTAGGTTAAATTTCCCCTATAATTCTGTCTATATCCCCCACCATTGGATTAGCCTGCTAAGGAGAAGTATCTTCACCTCCTCCCTCCACCATTTCTCAGGGCATCCTTCTCATTCTTACAGTTAAAACTCTTTTAGTTTTAAAACTAAACTCCTCTATGTATTTTGTCTGCCAGTAAATGGCATACTTCCATCTCATGGAAGTTAATCCTAGTTAATTGTGAATTGCATTAAGGAATTTACCTTTCATTTTTAAAAAACTTTTTTTTTTAATTTTAAATTAAATAAATGTTTTATTTTTAAAACCTTTAAACCTTTTCCTTGCTAACTATATGTTCTCCCAAATTTATTTCATATTTACTATTCCTAGGATCTATTGTATCACTTCATTTTGTCTGTAACCTCATCATAAATAAATTTACTTTTCAGCAAAGAGAAAGGATATTGTGAATTTGCCACATGACTGAACCCCAATATTTGGTGCAAATTGCTCTCCTCAATCTCATCATTTGGTGTGCTATAGCTCAAATTAATCATATATAATGTTATATTAAATATCTAATAGATCACTGGACCTAATGTCAGGAGACTGGGGTTCAAGCATTTACTCATTTCAAGAGCTGTATGAACTTGGGCAAATGACTTAACCACTGTGAGATTTACTTTGTTCTTCTCCCCTATCAAATGGGGACTATAATCCATGTATATAATTCTAGGTGACTCTGAGGAAAGTGCTTTTGTCAAATTCTAGAATTCAATTTTATATTAATTAGTATCACTCAAACTAGCTTCCATACTGTTTCCCAACTTTTTGTTCCACTTAGCATCACCTCATCTTTGCCCCAGCTGTGCCACATGCCTGAAATTAATTCCTTCCTCACTTCTGTTTATTAGAATTTTTAACTTTCTTTCAGGCTCAAGTGCCACCTCCTACATGAAGCCTTTCTCTGCCCTCCCCCCTGTTATTTTTTTTATTTGAAATTTATTTTACTTGAAAAAAACAGAGTAACAACAACAACAACAACAAATCAGAAAAGGAATACAAAACAAAATAGAGCAAAACAAAAGAGAACTTTGTTATGTGCCCAGCAGAACACCAGGAAGGAGTCAAAGATTCAAAATATATAACAAATAGTCCCTAAATTGTCCTGCTTGATTTCTCTAAATTGTCCTGCATCAGTTTCTCTAAATGGTCCTGACTCAGTTTTCCTAAATTGTTCTCAGTTCCTTAAATTGTTCTGCCTCAATCCCCCCTTTCCTGTTCATGAGGACTGTGGAGATCTGGCCACTCTGGAATTCTAAAAGTCATAAAATGTAAATGTATAATCTCAGAGAAGGGGAGATCTTCTGGTTCAGACATTCTGGCTCCTAAATCCTCCTAATTTATCAGAATTTATGGTCCTCACCCCCCATACTATCAGAAATGGATTGCTTGGAAATTCCCACTCTCAGTGTTCAGACTCCACCCCTAGACTTTGTCTCCCTGATTGCTCAAAGCCATAACTCATTGGAATCTCATATTCAATGCTGATGCTGATGCTGATGCTGAATGCTTTAAGACATTAACCCTGGGACCAAAATGGATCCTTTGGTCCCAGAAAATCTCTCCCTCTCAGAAATCTAAATAAAATACTAAAAACCCTCTAACCTCCATCTTGCTTCAGTTTCTCTGGCATTACATAAGCACCTCTAATCAAGGGCTGGGGTAATGATGCTTCAAGCTTCCCTTCAGCTCTCCCCTCTGACCAGGAACCCCAAACCAAGAGCTCCACCCTCCAGCAGTATCCTTATCTGGCTGCTTATGTACTCAGTGCTGGTTCCTTCTTGTCTAGGACTACCTCTCAACTGCACAGCTGGACCTGGTGTTCCCAATCAAAGTTCCTCCAGTCTTCCACAAGCAGTCTAGGAGGTGAAAGTGTCTGTGGTTCCTTCTGAGATCCAGGCACACTTAGCTAGCCTTAGGGGTCCTGCTTGATGTTTCTGCAGAGCTAGCCTGGAGGTGTTTGCACTTCAGATTATTCTTGTACCCCTGTTTTGCCCCACGTCTTATTGATTTTTCATCAGTCTATGTTCACTCTAAGCACAAATTTGTTCTATTTGTGGGAGAGATTGGAAGAACTTGAAATTTACCAACCTACTCTGGCCATCTTCCCAGAATCCTCCCTCAAGAAGCTTTTCTTGAGTTATCAATACTTTCACTCCCTTCTCAATTGTATTTGTTTATCTGTATTACTTTAGTAGAATGCTTTTAGGATAAAGACATTTTTTTTAAAAATTGTGTCTTTGCATTCCCCTTGTTTAACATGAATTGAATACACTAGTACTTTTTTTGATTGAATAAATGAATCCTTAAGATCCCTGATGTCTCAAAAAACCTCAGCAAAAACATGAATGGCTAGGTCCAAACCTCAAAACCAAACAAGTGGTCCAAGAATTCCTTTTTTCCCAAGTTCGGTAGATCCATTTTCATTTCTGACTAATTGGAAGTAAGTTTTCAGAAACTGACAATATGAGTATATAACATCTTTAAGGATCAAGCAATCAGGAAATAGAGCTGACAATAATTAGAGATGACAATAATCAGAGATCATCTAAATTAACTTTCTCATTTGTAAGAAGAACCTGAGGCCCAACATACATTGTTTAGTTACTTGCCTAAGGCAAAACATCCCCTAAGTATCTAAACTGGGACTATAATTTAGGCCTTCTAATTTTTAGTTCCATATTCTCACTACACATAGAGACAGAACTGGGTGAGGAGGAAGGGGAAAGAAGCCTGAGCACAATAAATCTTATCTAATATATTCTCTATGAAATCAATAGGGCTGCTCACAATTGATTTTTTTCCCCTGAAGCAATTGGGATTAAGTGACTTGCCCAGGGTCACACAGCCAGAAAGTGCTAAATGTCTGAGTCCACATTTGAACTCAGGTTTTTCTGACTTCAGGGCTGGTGCTCTATCCAGTGTACCACCTGGCTGCTCCTCAACAGGACTTTTTATGGGTAAAAAAATAATGGCAAGTCAATAGTTATCAATGTATCCTGTATTGCCTTTTTCTGTATCACAAGGTCTGTGATATTTTCCACTTTTTGCATATCTTCTCCTCTCTATGATACCTTATTATTTTTTTAATAATAGCTTTTTATTTTCAAATAGTTTTCAACATTTACCCTTGCAAAACCTTGTGTTGTAATTTTTTTTTCTCTCCCTTTCCCCCATGCCCCTCCCCTAGACAACAAGTAATCCAAAACAGGTTAAACATGTGCAATCTTATGATACCTTTTAAAATGATTTCTTTAATGTTTCTAAAATGACATAACCTTCAGCATGGATGTCTTTTTTATGTTTAGTCTAGCTGTTCTTCACAACTTTGTCTATCAAAATGTTCTTTCTACTGTATGTGAAGCACAACAGAGTTTTGGATGTTAGAGTCCAAATTTGGTGGTTCCTAGGTAGTTGATGATAAAAATAGATTGCTACAGAAATGTTGAAAAATTTTTCCATTTTACGTCAATTTGTTTTCCTCTTGTCAGTTTCATTTGCAAATAATCTTGGTATGATGTGGCCATTTGGTTTCCCACCAAGTTTTCTGTAGACTTATTTTCACTTCCACTGTTTCCTTTGTATTGTCTTCCACAATGTTTTAGAAATGCAGTTGTAAAATTAAGTATAAAACCAAGTATTGGCACCCACCACTTTCTGCTGCCAGAGTCTGTTGAGTAAGGTAAGCTTTGGGATCCAAAGTCTTTTCCTTGTGGAAACCATTTCTTAGTGGTTAAACTGCTGCAGGAAATGGTGGTGATCAAGATCAATTACTTTCCCTTTCAATTTCTTTCTTTTCAGCATCGATATCTCATTTGGATGTCAATATAAAGCTATTCATAGTATTTTCTTCTCATCTTTAGCTGTTTCTTTGATTAGATTTTAACCCTGACATTTTCTATAAGTGAATGAATGCATCTATACAGCTGATACTTATGATTATCACATCATTAACTAGTTCTTTAATATTAAAATAATTAATTTTATTTTTTGTTCAGTTCTTACCTGTAGAGGGCCAGGAGGTAAGACTCTATTCCAGGTTTTGAGTCTTACAGTAACTTGGCTCACCAAAACTCCCTTATTGAAACAGCAGAGACTGCTTGTCAATATAATAAATTAATAATCTAGGGACTGAAGCAAAATGATGCTACTCTTTGGATTAAAAACTAAACCTTTGAATTTAGGACAGGAAAGAATGTCCACAAGGAGACTAAAGGTATTTAGGAAAAAGATACATGAGATAATGATATAATAAACTTTACTCTTATGTGTATCTCAACTATTTACATCTCTGTCTAAGCAACCAAGATCTGGGGCTTAAGGCATTTAATCATTTACATCATAGTAGAATTTTGTTAGGCTATAGATATTTTAAAAGAGTATACTTTAAATCAAACCTATGAGCATTTGAGGTATATATATTTGTGTCTCCAATCAATAAACTTCAAAGAGTCCATAACCAGGACTTCTCTGCCTGGCCCCAGTATGTCACATTCTTCATCACTACAGGAACTGGACTCCAACACTTACCAAATCCACGACCTTCTGACTCTCTTCTGGAGAAACATATCCATTATACATAACATGAAGATTCTGAATTACTTATAGAATTACCACCTCTTTGTGTGTCTCAAAAATGAATCTTATTTTATCATTTTTGCCTTTAACATCAAAATTATTACACATAAATATATTTATTTCATTCAGAATATTGCATCAATTTCTTTGTTCTTTGCTTTGCTTTGCTTTCTCATGTTCTGCAATCGATGTTGACATGTTATCTTAATTTTATGGATATAGAGCAAGAAAAGTCATCCAGTCCAATCCTGTCATTTTAGAAAGGAAGGAAATGAGACCAGAGAAGTTGCCTACAGTTTCATTAAAAATTAGTGGAAGAGCCTGCATTTGAAGTAGAAGCTTCTTACTCTAAATTCAGCCTACTTCTCCTCTGTCACAAAGCCTTTCTGTGGCTATCTTTTTACTCATTGGCCATCATGAACATTGTAATACAATTGTATCTCTTAACATGTTTTTATTGACTTTGAATAAAGAATAAAAATAATTAAGTCAATTCCTTTATCTCTCCAAGGAGAAATTGCAAACCATTCTTCCATTTAGATACCATTTTCTTCTAGTTTCACTTATTATGAAAATATCAAGATGGATGCAATTCAATTTCTTAAATCTTATGTCAATTTAAAAATTCATATTTTACTCTACCTGTAGTTAGATTAATGTTTACAGATGGTCTAAGAGCTATAATTTTTTATCATAGTCAGTCCCCTTTTCCACCACTCCATCACTGTTACTGTGAAATCAGAAAGGAGTTTGAGTATCATTTTAAAGTTTTTCTTTAATTATGAGGCTTCCATGGCCAAAGGATCCATCACCTAGCGGCCAGAATACTGGAAATGAGCTCCTCTGTAATTACCTAAATGGGCTTTCCTACATACCCTGATTTTGGTTCAGGATCACATTTAAAGCCTTTTCAGCATGTTAAAACCTGCCAGTCTATCTGGCATCAGATCCAGAATCTAACATTGTGATACTTAAATGTGATGAAATAATTACTGTGCAATAAGAAAAAACCAGCCCCAACTTCTGAAATAAGAACTCTGTATTTGACCAAAAAAAAAAAAAAAATGCTGGGAAACTGAAAATACTAAGGCAGAAACAAGTATAAATCAACATTTTATATTGTATATGTATATAAGTAATTCTATTACTTGTGCTGTAACAAATGATAAAAACGCTAAATACAGAGAAGCATAGAAAGATGTACACAATTTGGTACAAAGCAAAGTAAGCAGATAACAATACAGTAATGTCAATAGAAAAAAATAACTGTTAAAAATTAAAAATGAATGTTGCAAAATTACAAAGTGCTAGCATAGATGAAAAGAAGAGCTACAAAAAGATATTTCACCTGTTTGCAGAGGCTGGAGGTCCAAGAATATGGTATATACACCACAAATATTTTCAGATTTCTTCCAAGAATTTATCAGTTTTACAGATTTTAAAGGATGTATTATTTTTTTAAAAATATATTATTTATTATGATGAATATTCCCTGGGAGGTGCAGGAAAGAGAGAAACAAGGGGAAATTTTGGTAACACTAAAAAAGAGAGAGAGAGAAAAGAAAAGAAAGGAAAGGAAAGGAAAACAATATATCTTTTACAAGAGAGCTGTGCAATCTTTCTTTAATTGAGTTCATTATTCACATGCAATATTTATTTAAGATATATGTACTGGTAGACCAGCTCCATGAATTGTTCACCAAGTAAAAAAATCATTGTCTAGGTAATTGCTATTCTTCATTCACTAGTATTTTGCTGCATAAATAATTAAATCAAATGATTTTGAGGGATTATGGCTTTCATTTAATAGACACCACAATATTCCAGAACTTGGTGCAATCAGCACAATTCAACTACAAATTTCAGGATTATCTAGAGGACCTCATCATCCATAGAAAGAATCTCTTCCACTTGGATTCTGCACAAAACATTCTCCATAACAATAGCAACTGCCATGTTTTAGTAAGGATCTTTCTCTTTTGTGCTTCACTGAGTTTAGAAGATCAAATGGTCACTGAGCAAAGTTATTTCTGTTGACTCCAAGAAGCACTACTTTCCTTAAAAACTCAGTTCACATGTCATCTTCTCCATGAAGTCTTTTCCAATGGCCCTAATCGCCAATTCTCATACCCTCCTCTTTCCTTCAAAAAAAAAAAAAAAATGCTCTTGCATTTCCATAAATAGCATTATATATATATATACACACATAGAATCCTATAGCATTAGTGTAGCAGTAGTGTAGCATCATAACTATCATGTCCAGTCCCTTCCTCATTTTTTATAGGTGAGAAAACTGGGCCCAGAGAAATTAGTGGCTTACTCAGGGTCACTCAGCTGACAAACTGGAAAAGCAGGATTTGGACACAGCTCTTCCTAAATATAGGTCCAGCATATATCCACTATGATATATTATTTTCTATTTTGTCTTTATCTTCCTGGTGTCTTAATAAATGGCACTTTATAAATGATTGTTACCTACTTGATTTGAAAAGGAAACCCCAAAACTCTGAAAAACCCTTAAAGGAGAAAACCTCCTTCTACTCTGCCTCAGTGAGGGGATTCCACCCTAAGCACAAACAGTTTCATCTTTGTTATCTGGGTGGGGACCGCTCAGTCTTGAAACCCATTGAATCCAATTCAAATTCTAACCCTAGCTGAAACCCAGCCAGGAGCCAATATGGCACTCTACCCACAAGCCCCCTTCAGCTTATAGCCAAAGCCCTCTATTATAAAAGAGCCATACTGGAGCCCTCTCTTTGCAGAGGTTCCAAACATGGCAGCCTTATGCCTGGCACCAAGGATCTCTGCCCACTGGAACATTGGTTCTAGTGCCCTCTTATCTCTACCTTCAACTTTACTAACTAGACTTTAACTTTATTTCCAAACCCCATAATAAGCCTCTTTTATCAATCTAGGTTTTCGGGTCTGTAAATTCCTTTACAGGGGACTCTTGCGCCACCACTAGACCTCATTTAACTCTGTATCCTTGTGCCAAATCCAAAGGGTTGCAGAGGAGCTCTATTTGACTCACTGTACCGCCACTAGATTTCAATTAAACCCTAATTTAATTTAGGTACTCCAATTCTAGACCTCATCAGATTCATTGTTGAATCATTTTTAATTGAATATACCCTTAATTTGCATATAGATTATTTGCATAAAGATTTTGTAGAAATGAAAATATGAGCAAATGGGTCAATAGGTATTGATATCCTCTTGAGTAGTAATGTCAAATTCATTCCAACTAGCCATATGGCTTCCCATACGCCCAAATGTGGCCCAAAACCAAATTAAAATGTAATTTTACAAAATGAATAAAAATATAATAAAACACAGATAATAATAATTTGTGGTTTTCTAATCTCCATTTTTTATTTGAATTTATATTACTGCTCTCAATCAATTCTTTTTGGTTAGTAATAACATCCTGTAATTTTTTTTCCCTAATAATTTTGTATTTTCTACTCTTTTAAATACACTAACACTCAATTCCTCAATGACCTCAAAACTGTTCTGCCTCTAGCACAAATTTCCTCTGCCTATATTTGGTCTGGTCCAATTGTTCTTCCCATTTTTGTTTACTTCAATGCTACTTCCACTTTCTCATATAACACATCAATGCCTAGATGAGGAAATGACACTAATTCAGGTTTTTATCACCTCCTACCCAGAATGTTGTAATGTCTTCCTTACTGTGTTCTCTACTTTTAGCCCCTACTCTCTCCAATCCATCCACCATACAGTGGTGCCAAAGCACTTTCTAACCATGTCACTCCCCTGATCATCAAATTTTAGCGATTCCCAAACAACAATAACAACAAAAACCAACCAATCTAAAAAAATAAAAAATACTCCGGTACAGTAGACAGATAGACTATATTGAGAACAAAAGAGAAGCTTTGACTATTGCTTATGAAAACACTTGAAAGAGAAACAGGGGAATCAAGGATATGGAGAATCTGGCACTTGAACTGGGAATAAGGAAAAGAAAAATTTGGACAGTTAAGAACAGAAGAGAGTATGTTCCAAAGCATGGGGACAAGAGAATATATGACATTGATGAAGTCCTGGGTCACTAGGTGGGGTTGGCAGAGAAAGCCTGAACTACTGATAAGATTGTTCCCTGAGACACTGATACATTGTTGGTGGAATTGTGAATACATCCAGCCATTCTGGAGAATGATTTGGAATATGCTCAAAAAGTTATCAAACTGTGCATACCCTTTGATCCAGCAGTGTTACTACTGAGCTTATATCCCAAAGATATCTTAAAGAAGGGAAAGGGACCTTTTATGTGCAAGAATGTTTGTGGCAGCCTCTTTGTAGTGGCCAGAAACTGGAAACTGAATGGATGCCCATCAATTGGAGAATGGTTGAACACATTGTGATATATGAATATTATGGAATATTATTGTTCTGTAAGAAATGACCAATAGGATGATTTCACAAAGGCCTGGAGAGACTTACATGAACTGCTGCTGAGTGAAATGAGCAGGACCAGGAGATCATTATATACTTCAACAACAATACTATTTGATAATCAATTCTGATGGACATGGCCCTCTCCAACAATGAGATGAACCAAATCAGCTTCAATAGAGCAGTGATGAACTGAACCAGGTACACTCAGTGAAAGAACTCTGGGAGATGACTATGCACCACTACATAGAATTCCCAATCCCCCTATTTTTTTTTTTTTCTGCCTGCATTTTTTATTTCCTTCACAGGCTAATTTTACACTGTTTCAAAGTCCGATTCTTTTTGTACAGCAAAATAACTGTTTGGACATATGTCCATATATTGTATTTAACTTATACTTTAACATATTTAACATGTATTGATCAACCTGCCATCTTGGCAGGGGGAGGGGGGAAGGGAAAAATTGGGAAAAAAAGGCTTGGCAATTGTCAGTGCTGTAAAATTACCCATGCATATATCTTGTAAATAAAAATCTATAATTAAAAAAAAAAAAAAGATTGTTCCCTGAGGCAAACAAGGATGGAAATTAGCTCAGCTTTACAGTTCTACCTCCTGTGGAGGTCTTAACCTCACCTTAAGTATCTAGTCAGAGAGCTAAGTTATGTCAAACCTCCAAGGTTCAATTTCCCCTGTAAATCTGCCTATGGCCCATAGGCCATCTTTGCTGAATCCCTTTTGGGTTAGCCCAACCAGTTTTCTGTCTCATGATGTCTTTTCTCTCATCCCCCTCCCACACCATGCCTAATGGTGTCTTTATCATTCTTATAGCTAACTAACTCTTTTAGGGTGTTACATCCCTTTTAAGATTTAGCCTGCCAGTCAATGGTATAGTCCCACTTTCTCCAAGTTTATTGTGAGTTCCACTGAGGAACTTATCTTTTTCCTTGTTAAAGGTTAGTCTCTGTCTTTTTGCCTCCTTTTCTATCTTTTGTCTCCCTCTTCCTCTCACTTTTCCTCTTTCTCTTCCTCTCCCTCTCACTCTTTCTCTATCTCTGTCTCTCTGTCTCTGTGTCTGTCTCTCTCCATCTCTGTCTCTTTCACTCTTAACTTTATTTTTCTTGAGAGTTGTTTTCTTAGGGGGGAGATCTATGTTTTCTTTCACAACATGACTTTTATGGAAATGTTTTGCATAACTTCATATGTGCTTTCTTAATAGGGGCTGAGAGTGGGGATAAGGAAGAAAATCTAGAACTCTTTTAAGTTTTAAAAAACTGTTTAAAAATGATATTAAATATAAATAGGGAAAAATAAAAATATTAAATAAATTTCAAAAGAAAAATGAGATACAGGAAGGAAGCAGAGTATAATTAAAAGGGCACTGCACTTAAGTTCAAATCCCAATTCTACCAATTAATCCTTGCACTTATTTAGGCAATTCACTTAACCTTTTAAAAGGACTCTCAATTTGGAGCTGAAAGGAACCTCAGAGACTACCCCATTCAACCTCTCCATTGTATAGAGGAGGAAACTGAAGCCCAGGAAAGTTAAACGTCTTGTTCAAAGTCACATAGGTAGAGGAAGCTTCAGAAGTAGGACAGCTGGGCCCTCTAATTGCAGGCAGGGTTCTTTCAGGTGACCAACCCTGTCCCAGTTTTCTCATCTGTAAAAATGATGATAATGGACTGGATAATCTTTTGAGGTTCCTTTAAGTTGTAAAACTATGATCTTATCATTCTAAGGGGTCATATTAAGCTTTTTTGTTTGTTTGCTTTTTCAGTCATTACCAATTCTTTGAGATCCCATTTAAAGTTTTTTGAAAAAGAACTGGAATAGTTTGTCATTTTTGTCCCCCCAGCTCATTTTATAGATAAGGAAACTGAGGCACACAGCTAATAAGTGTCTGAGGTCAAATTTGAACTTTGGTCTTCCTGAGTTTCCCTACTTGATGTATTATGGTGCCACCTAATGGCCTATTTCTGGTACTCTGTAGTTAATAGCTGCACATATCCAACCAATGCTTCATCCAGTTTTGTTGGCATACTGGACAATACAGGTTTACAACAACATTCCTAAGATATGGCAATGGGGTTTGCTCCTTAAAGCTGCTCTAAAGTTATGAGCATAGAACTCTCCTGCTACAAAAGCAGGAAACTGATTTCTGACAAAGTGACTGAGTCTAGAGTTTCATATGATAACAGCAAAAAGAGCGGACCTCCAAGGACTTGAGTTCAAATCTTACCTCTGATACTACTTGAGGTCAGGGAAGTTGCTTAACTTTCCTGGGCTTGTTTCCTTAATTGCTAACAAGGTAGGAGTGGGGTGTGGATAGAATGGCCTCAGAAGTCCCTTCCGGATCTAAAACTATTATACCAAGTATTTTTGTTTGGCAGAAAACAATAGCATTGAGTTAGGTCAAAAATTTAAACTTACTCATGATGCCCCATCTTTGTACATACATAAAAAATTACTGTAGAAAAAAAAATCAACATGCATGAAAAAATAATGATGAATGTTGGAGGGGCTGTGGGAAAAACTGAGACACTGATACATTGTTGGTGGAGTTATGAAAGATTCCAACCATTCTGTAGAACAATCTGGAATTATGCCCAAAAAGTTATCAAACTGTGCATACCTTTTGATCCAACAGCGCTACTACTGGGCTTATATCCCAAGGAAATACTAAAGAAGGGAAAGGGACCTGTATGTGCCAAAATGTTTGTGGCAGCCCTTTTTGTAGTGGCTAGAAACTGAAAATTGAAAAGATGCCCATCAATTGGAGAATTGTTGGTAAATTATGGTATATGAATGTAATGGAATATTATTGTTCTGTAAGAAATGACCAGCAGGATGAATACAGAGAGGCTTGGAGAGACTTACATGAACTGATGCTGAGTGAAATGAGCAGAACCAGGAGATCATTATACACTTCAACAACAATACTGTATGAGGATGTATCTATGGAAGTGGATATCTTTGACAAAAAGAAGATCTAATTCAGTTCCAATCGATCAAAGATGGACAGAAATAGCTATACCTAGAGAAAGAACACTGAAAATTTTTTGTTTTTCTTCTTAGGTTATTTTTACCTTCTGAATCCAATTCTTCCTGTGCAACAAGAAATTCGGTTCTGCACACATATATTGTATCTAGGATATACTATAAAATATTTAACATGTATGGGACTGCCTGATATCTAGGGGAGGGGGTAGAGGGAAGGAGGGGAAAATTTAGAACAGAAGTGAGTACAAGGGTGAATAAGAAATTAAAATTTCATATTAGAATTGTAAGCTCACTCAAATCTAACAGGCCTGAGCTTCTAAATTATGGGAATTTGACCATTCCATGAACTCTATATGTCCTTGACAATAGATACCAGGAACTAGCCATCCCTGGGAATGTCTATGCTTAGGGCTGGGTGGCTGCCTCCCCGAGCATATACAATTGATAAGGAAATATGTCAAGGTATAAACAATATGGAATGGGTCAAAACACCAGATGGTCACGTATTTTACACATGTATATGTGCCAGACTTCTTGGCTGAAAGCCCTCTTTATCTAAAGAGGGTATATAAGGTTGAGTGTCCTATACCTCCACTGAGTCTCATCCGTGGGGAGGACGCTTCGCCCGGAAAAATCTTTACACAATTCAAGTTGATTGAGGCTGAAACGGGACTCCCAGCCATTTGAGTTTTTGAGTTTCCCTTGAATTGATGATGTATTCTCTTCCTCTATCTGCTATAATTGTCATGTTGCCAATTGTTCTTATTTCTATTTGTTTTATGTAAATCTAAATTGTCTGTACCTTGTCTTGTTTGATTAAAACTTTTTATTTTCATTTTTTTAATTGAGCTTGAGAGCGTCATTTATAGGAGCGAATCCAAACTTTTCTTTAAAATCACAATACAAAGGGATAATGTTGTAAAAAATTACCCATGCATATATACTGTCAAAAAAAAAAGTTGTAATTATAAAATTAATTTTTAAAAAAGAAAAAAATCAAAACATTGTATTTCTGGTCTCTAGCTTTAAATTTTTAGTTGTAATTATGTGGAATCATAGATTTCCATGATCAGCATCTCAGGTGATTTAAAAGAAAAGTCCCACAATTTCCTAAGCAACAGGTTGAAGAAAAAGAAACTCTCAGTTCCATGTTTCTAGAGGAACATTCTTAGAAACTTAATAGGTTTTCCTATTATTGGGACTAGGAAGGGGTGATATACTCACACTTAAAATTTTCACTTCAAGAATCTTTTTTATTCGTTTATTTAAATCTAGTTTCAGATGGTCTAGGTTTTTTTCCCAATTGGCTGGAAACAAAAATTCTAAAGCCAAAGTATTTGCATTGTCTTTCCCCTCAAACTGACCTCTCTTGAGAACTTCCTTTTTTCTATCCTGGATACCAGTGTCTGACTACCTACATCAGTGTCATACTAGATTCCTCATTCCTGCTCTCTCCAAGTCAGTTGTCAAAACTTATTTACACCTCCACAAAATCTCTCAAATCTGATACCTTCTCTCTACTCATAGTTACCATCCTAATTCTGGCCCTGATTTTCTCTTTGCTCAATAATTGCCATAGTTTCCTATACATACCTCAAGTTTCTTGCCTTGTGATTCTATCTTCCACATAGCTGCCAAAGTAATTTTCCAAAAACACAGGTCATTCTCCTACTCAAAAAAGTCCTTTGTTCACTCATTGCCCATAAACTTGTCCACTTAGTATATACAGAAATCTGTCACAATATGTCCCCCAAACTACCTTTCTAATCTTATTACATATTATTCACCTTCACATACACTATGGTTAAGGAAATCTGGTCTTTCTGTTTCTCATACATGGCACTCTTTTTTAAATTTCTGCTTTTGCACTGACTATCCCCTCTGCTTGGGATTTACTCCATCTCCTCTCAACATTGAAATACCTTGCTTCCATCCCAACTCAGCTGGGGTACTACTTTCTATATTACATGAAGCTTTTCCTAATTTACCCTCCCTCTTCACTCCCATTCAATAAATCAACAACTATTCATTCAGTATTTACCATATGCCAGGCATATACTAAATGAAGGAGATCCAAGAAAGATAAAAATAGTCCCTACCCCTCAAGGAGCTGACATTCTGATTGGGGAGGAGATAACATGCAAAAATATTGTACATAAAATATATATATAGTGAAAATGAAAGTAATGAGATAGATTTAGCAGCTGGAGATGTGAAAAAGCTACTTTGCAGATAGAAAGATTTGAGCTGAGTATCAAAGGAATCCAGGAAATGGAAATGAAATGGAGAGTTTTCCAGAACTTTAGCATAACCAAGAAAAGATGAGAGTCATGAAATAGAATATCCAGTGTAAGCAACAAGAAGCCTATTGTCATCTATCTGGAGGGAAATAAAGTATAAGAAGACTGGAAAGCTTATCAAGGAACAGATTAAGAAGGGTACAGATTGAGAAGGGTATCTACACACACACACACACACACACACACACACACACACACACACACACACATATAGTAAATTATACATAAAAAAGCAACTTTAAAACCCCTCACAATTTGTCCCTTTAGGAATTTTCCCCTATAAATGGAGATCATTAATTTTTCTTCAAATTAATAGTTTTAGAACATTGCCTGGGCATACTGTGAATTTAAGTGATCTGCCAATTTAAGCAATCAATCAGTATATGGCAGTGACAGACCTTGAGTTCCAAGATTCCCGAATTGGAAACAAAGTCTCTATTCCCTATATCATATTAATTTTAAATAATTTAGTGATGGAGGAGAGGAATAAAAATTTCACCCAATTTGAGCCAGACATTCCATTACTAAGCACATATCTCTAAGGAGGCCAAAGACAGAAAGATCTAATAGATAACAAAATGTTAACAAGATAATGATGCCATACATTTTATTTAAATGGAGTTCAAACCTGTTTCTTCAACTCTATTTTATTTCAAACATTTGCAAACCTTAAAGTTCTATTTAAAAACGATCACCACTACCACCACCACCATCATCATCATCACCCACGTTCCAGGTAAATGAAGAAAATGCACTAGCAGCTAGGACTGGGAAAGTCCTCCTTCAGAAGTTGGAACTTGACTTGAGTTTTTTTTTTTTTTTATTTTATAATTATAACTTTTTTTTGACAGTACATATGCATAGGTAATTTTTTACATTATCCCTTATACTCCCTTTTGTTCCGAGTTTTTCCCCTCCTTTCCTCCACCTCCTCCCCTAGATGGCAGGCATTCCCATATATATTAAATATCTTATAGTATATCCTAGGTACAATATATATGTGCAGAACCGAATTTTGTTGTTGTTGTTGTTGCAAATGAAGAATTGGATTCGGAAGGTAAAAATAATCTGGGGAGAAAAACAAAACATGCTAACAGTTTACACTCATTTCCCAGTGTTCCTTCTCTGGATGTAGCTGATTCTGTCCATCATTGATCAATTGGAATTGGATTAGCTCTTCTCTATGTTGAAGATATCCACTTCCATCAAAATACATCCTCATGTATTATTGTTGTTGAAGTGTATAATGATCTCCTATTGACTGAGTTCTTAAAGGAAGCCAGAGAAATTAAGAGGCAGAAGTAAGATGAGAGAACATTCTCAAAGACATATGGTCAAGACTTCCAAGTCATGTAAGCAAGAAGAAGGAGTAGATGCTGTTTTGACTTCCATAAGCCCTCAAAACAGAAATCATGTACCAAAGATAAAGCAATTTCAAGTATCTCTAAGGTTTAGGACACTTAGAATCCAAAAGAAAGTTTTAAAAACAAAACAAAATATGAACTGACACATATTGACCCTGAGCTCATTTAGTACTCTTCTACCTCCCACACTGCTTGTTCTTGACCACAATAAATTACTGTCTTCTCTTTTCTGTCTATACCCTTTTGTGGAAAGAGCTCATTAGCTCCCATGGATTCAATTCTCATTTATATTCAGATTGATGTAATATAGCTTCTAGGGTAGACAGCAATGATTTTGAAGCCCTCTGACCTAAGAATGCTCTTGTTTTAACAATACCGTTTGTCTATAATTATAGAGGAACATAATGGTATTTCTTCCCTTGAATTTTAGGGAAGATGTATAGTAATTCTAAGGCCCTCTGACCCAAGAGTGCTATTGTTTTGACAATCTGTCTGTTTATGTTTGTCCTCTGGCCTAGGAGTATAATGACATTTCTTTCCTTAGATTTTAGGGAAGATATATTAGTGATCTTGAGGCCCTCTGACCTAAAAATGCCATATTATTCTAACAATCTGTCAATGATTTCAAAGTCTTCTGGTCTTAGAATAGGCCTACAAATATTTTTGATTGTCAGATGGATAATCTGTTGGTCAGTGATAATCAAATTCCTAAGACAATAGTGAATATTCAAATCTACTTGTAAGCCATACAATTAGCAAATAAGTAACATGAAGCTCTGATCCAACTCTGTATAAATCTATCTCCTTTCTCTGGATTCCTTGGCTAATGTCTTCTGGAACTTAGTCTACTACAATTGGTGTTACAATTACAATAAAACTTTGCCCCTTGACTAGGAAATGGGTTCAAACCTAGAAATTCTTTTGAGACACCTTGAGACACTAGTCTGTGACCCCAAACTTTTGGGGTCTCCTTCTCAACCTCAACATTATAACTCTCATATATGTAGTTATCTACAGATACAGACATAAACATAAACTCAACTGTATTCTCTCTCCTGGCAACCCATCCCTCATCAACAACTGAGAGATGTATATTTCCCCCCTTGATGTCTTATAGGCATCTCTACTTCTGCAAGTCCTAAAAAGAACTCACTTATTTTCTTACTAAGTTAAGGATTCTCCCATTCTTCTAGTCACCTAAGACTATAACCTCACAGTCACCCCTATCTTATCCCATCCTTCATCCCCTACCTCCTCCATTGCCAAATTGGTTCTACCACCAGGTCATCTCTCCCATATATCCTCTTTTTCTCCAACTACAGGGCCATCCTCTTAGCTCAGATTCTCATTGCCTCTTAATTGGTCTTCCTGAAACTTTTCTCACTATTCTAATACATTAAGGAATTTTTCTAAGGCACAGCAAAAACCTAGCTATTCCCTGGCTCAAAAAACCCTTCAGTAGCCCCCTGTTATCTCTAGGAAAAAGTACAGATCCTTAAAGCAGTCACTTAAAGTCATTCACAACTCAGTCTACTTTTGCAAGGTTATCAAACATTATTCCCCTTTTTTCCTATTTCAAACAAACTGGTTGAGTTGCTCTTGCTCCTGCACTATATTCCATATAGTATCTCTGTGCCTTTAAAAAGGTTGCCCCAAGCCTGGAATTTTTCCTTCCTTTAAATCTGCCTTCTCCCTTAGGTTTATCCTTGCTACTCATTGTCTGGAGCAAGTATGAAGTAAGGATATGGTGAAGAACTTACAGCAATGTTAAATTCCTTTTCTGTATTCTATCTTCTCTAGGTCTCTGTGACCTGCATAGGTATGTTCAATGTTTAGGCTACTAATTGCTTAGTTTTTTTGATGACATTTATGTCTGTCCAGGCTATTGATGTTTAGGCTACTAATTGTTTAGTTTTTGAGATATATGATGACATTCAATTAACTGGTGGAGAAGGGGGGGGCACCTATCTCTTAATGTTCCCCAAACTCATGATGTAATCCTTTTGCAATTAATCCTATAAAAACTGTATATCTTCCCTTAGTCCTTTAGCCCTTCTACTGTGAGCTTTCTTTCTTTCCCTCCTCACAGTGGAATTGCTCATTCTCATGAGAATTTGTTAAGTAAACAACTTTTCTGCTTTTTTACTTTGAGAGGTCTCTGAGAAGTCATTTTTGGATAGGATTTTCCATCCCTCACACTCATGCATGTTGAAATTACTTTATACTTTATATATATTTTCTATACGTTCTTTCCTCCAAGAACTGGAAGTATTTTTTTTTAAATTGTTATATCCCCAATGCCTGAAACATAGTAGGTGCTTAATTAATAGTTACTGATGACCTTGGGATCAGAGGTTTATATCAGAATACCATACTTGAGCTGAGTTTTCTTTTGACTTCCATTCACCTACCCCCCTCCCAATTACTTTACTCTCTTGTGACAATTTTCTGACTACTCCATCCTTAACTAATTTCCTTTTTCTTCTTATCTCCAACCACCCTCCACTACATACACATATACACAATCTCTTTCACACAACTTAGCATTTAATTAATTAATTAGCAATTAATAATAACTTGGCTTCCTTTCCCAGCCAAGTTACAGCCTCAGTGTATGTTAGAGCTAAAAGAGAAAATATAAAGATCCTAGTCCAACCTTCTCATTTCACAAATGATGTGCCCCTGGATGACTGATTGATAGCACAACTGGAGCAGGAACTCAAATTTTCAACTTTCAAGTAGAAGCTTTTCTACTCTTGTTCTTCCTATGTTCTCACAGTGCCTAATTCAGTGGGTTACAGACCATAGACATATAATAAATATTTTAGTCTATTGGTTAAAGTGGATAAAAAGGCCATAACTGTAATGCCAGAGAAATTGAGGCAAGACAGAGACTGGTTTTTAATCTTTTAATATGGAGCCAACTGGATGGAACTCATGTCCAAATCATTCTGGCCCATAAGTGAGGCAGGGAACTTGTACTGAGTTTTAGCTATCTAGGATTTGCAAACAGAATACATAACCTAAGTATACAATCTTATAAGGGAAACAAAGGCAGATAAAGGGGGTGAGGATACTGAGTGGGTGGACTAGTCACAATTCCAGGAAAGGATCATAACCTAATCCTGACTGGATAAGGGCCAAGATAAGAAGGGGGGGGGGGGCAGGAGACATCGAGGCTAGGGACAATAGTCAAACGGAGAGGGTATATCCCAGCAAGGTTCCTGGATTTTATGACATGATGATATATAAAGGTGATCAGAGCTCCAAGGTTTTTTATGACTCAGTTCTCCCAGTCCTAATGGCAAAGCTGAGAGAGAGGGGGAGCAGGGGGAGGGAACGAGGAATGGCCATAATAATTTTATTCAGGGTCTAACAATTCAGTGCATAACATAATTATTTCCTGAGTAGCATTTTATATTCTGGGGATTTTCTGAACAAGACTTGTGTGTAATTTACCTTTGTAGTACTTCTAGGGATTTTTCTTTCTTATATTCTCTCTAATCTTTAATGCCTTCCAAGAAGATAACTGAACACTTCCCAATTCCAATTCTACTTTGGTTTTTCTACTTATTAATATAAATTATATAGAAACAAAAATTTCATCAGAAGTCTTTTTTCTCTTTATAGTTCTCATCATTACTAGAGATTCTGCTGTTAGAAAACTTCAGAAGTTCTTAACCTGGGATCCATGAACATGTTTGATTTTATTTTTTAAAAATAGGTAACTATAGTTTATTATAATTGATTTCCTTTCAGATCCTATTTATTTTTGTTTTACAACTTCAAAGACAATGTTCTATAGTCCTTAGAATCAGATTGCCAAAGGGATCCATGACACGCAAAAGTTGAGAGCCCCTACCCTAACTCATCTATTTGCTGATGCCAAAGGAAGATGAGAATCTAACTTATACTTGAACCTGTAAACTATAATAACTACAGGTGAGTATGGATGTGTGTGGAGGGAAAAGATGGAGTGAGAGGATGGATTGAATTCTGACATTCTCTGCAAGAAGATCTGATAAATTCACACTAAGATATTAGAGTCTTATTAATATTTTGCCTTTTTCTGAAGTATTTGTATTTTTTAAAAAGAGTATCAGGAGAGAAGAATGTTTAACATAGTTAATAAACTCTAAATGGTAATATTTCAGGCATGAGGATAAGAGATATTTGGGATGGGGGCCTGTGGACAATCTTTACATTACACCTAAGAGGCAGCTTTCTTTTTTAAATATGTCTGGCCAGACCTGAGTAAACTCACTGAATTTCTATAAGTCCTTAGGTAGGGATGGAGCATAGCTAAGTATTTTTGTAAATTCCCATCAAAACTCAGATTGATCTCTCCTCCTACCTCTCCCTCAATTTGTTTTAGTAAGAAGGCTCAAATGAGTCAAATAGTTTCAATGGAACTTTCAAATACTTTTGAATAAAATAGCTCTTACTTTTCAATTAAGAAAGAGAGAGAAGAGAAAAAGAAAGGAAAGGAGACAGTGACAGAGACAAAGACACACAAAGAGAGACAGAAAATATTTAGCCAACTGTAGCCAATGGCCAGAAACCTCTAAATTTCCAAATTTTAAATTATTCTTTCACAGATAATCAATAAACATTTATTAAATCATTACTATGTGCTAGGCATAAAGGCAAGTGCTGAGAATACAAAGAAAGGCAAAAGGTGCTTTCCTGTTCTCATGGAGCTCCTACTCTAATGGAAGAGATAATTTTTTTCCATACACACACACACACACACACACACACACACACACACACACACACATGCACACACAAGTATAGGTATACCCTTATATATTACATATACACATAATATATAGATGCCTACATACACACATATAATTGGAGATAATCTCAGAAGGAAAGAACTAGCAGAAGGGAGGGAGAAATAATTAAGAAAGATTTGAAGATTTTAGCTGAAACTTTAAAGAAATTAGGAGGTAAAGATAAGGATGAATATTACAGGCATGGGAGACAGCCTGAAAAAATGCTTGAAGGGAAGAAATAGTGTCTTGTTTGAGGAATGGCACAGAGACTTGTGTCACCAGATTATAAAATAAAGGTATAAAAAAATACTGAGAACTAAGTGTGGATCACAACATACTATTTTTACTTTTTTTTTGTTGTTGTTTGCTTGCATGTTTTTGCTTTCTCAAGAATAATCTTATCTTAGTTTAATTTTAATGGCCAGTTATAATGAGTAACCATAGTTAGATGAAATGTCTAACATATCTTACCTTTAACCAATCTTGGAGCTGATGAGTAAATTCCTAAATAGCCCTTGTTTTTCTTTCTCACTTCTGCCTTTAAAAGTATCTATTGTTCTTCCACATCTTCACTAACTGCCTTTTGGAACTTAAGACAGCCAGTTAATGATGTAATACTAAAATCTTTGCCTTGATTTGGAGATGATCTAAGCCTACAAATTCTGTTGAGACACCTTATGATATAAGTCTGGAACCCTAATATTTTGGGGGTTCAGCTTCTATGCCTCAACCATAGTCTAGTGAGTGGAGGGGGGGTGACATGATCAGACTTGTGCTCTAGGAAATTCACTTTAGTAGCTGAATGGTGGATGGATTGGAATGAGAAGAGACCTAAGACAAGTCAACCCATCAGCCATGCTATTGCAATAATCCATATGTGAGATGATGAAGGTCTGTTCCACAGGAGTCAATGTCAAGGAAAGAAGGGAATATATTCCAGGGATGTTGCAGAGGGAATTAGAGAAGCCTTGGCAACAACTTGGATATGAGGAGTGAGAAATAGTGAGGATTCAAGGATGACTCCTAGATTGGGAATCTAGGTGGTATAGGAATGGAGGAGGATTTAGTCATCCAGATGAGTTCTGTTTGGACATACAGGATTGAGTTTAAGATGTCCATCTGGTTTGAGATGTCTGAAAGATAGTTACAGATTAGAAATCAACAGAGAGATTGGGGCAGTATTGGTAGATTTATAAATTATCAACATAAATTCTAATAGGCTTGTGATAGAAAGTGCCATCTGCATCCAGAGAGAGAATTATGGAGATTGAATGTGTATCAAAGCATAGTATTTTTACCTTTTGTTATTATTTGTTTGCTTGTTTTTTCTTTCTTTTCTTTTGGTTTTTCTCTTTTGATCTGATTTTTCTTGTGTAATATGACAAATATGGAAATTTGTTCAGAAGAATTGCTATATCAGATTGCTTTTATCTAGGGGAAGGGGCAGAAGGGAGGGAGAAAAATTTGAAACACAAGGTTTTGCAAAAATTTTGAAAATTATTTTTGTATGTATTTGGAAAAATAAAATAGTATTTCAAAAAGAGAATCATCAGTATAGAGGTGGTAATTAAATCTATGGGAGTTGATGAGATCACTGAGTGATAGTATAGAGGAAGAGGAGAAGAAAGGGAGACATGATCTGAACTGTCACTTTGGCAGGTGGAAAAGTTTCATTTTAGACTCTGGATTTTTTAGTTTTAATCTCTGAAGATTAAAAATAAAAGCAGAAAAGGGATTTCTCAAGGCATTAGTCAGATGACTAATTCAGATGCCCACAGCACAAGAGAATAAAAGAATATAATCAGAACCGAAAGGAAGAATACCTTCATCTGTAAACCTAATGGGTGTGGCTTGACCTCAGTGGGCATGTGAATATCTGGGAATGTCTCTCTTTTTTCCCCTCCTATTCTTTCTTCCACTTTTCAATTCCCTCTTTCCCTCAGTCCGTTTCCCCCCCTTATCTAAAAAGGATCATGAAATTTAGAGCTGAGAGGGACCTTAGCAATCATCTAGTACAATCCTCTCATTTTACAAATGAAGAAATTGAGTCCCAAAAAGGTCAGATGGCTTGCCTAACATCACAAAGTAAGTAGTAGAGTCAGGATCTGAATTCAGGTTCTCTTAATTTAAAACCATCATCCTGTTCACTTGCCCTATGCTTCTTGGATTTGAACTCAGATTCTCTGGCTCAAAATACTTAGCACCCTATTTACCACTCCAAACTGTTTTACATTAGTTGTTCTTAACCTTAAAAGCTAGCTGAATGAAACATAATTAATTTATTTTATTAAAGTAGCTAAATGTAATTGCTCTGGGAACATTTTGTGCCCTTCAAATTGACTGAATCTTTCCTTTCAGTGGCTCAGTGGCCTTTGGAAGGCTCTCTCTGAATTAGATGTATTGATCAATCAACAAGCAAGAACCTACTGTGTGCTAGGTATCATTGGTACATGTCAGGGATTCATCTACAGAAGTGAGGCAATCCCAGCCCTCAACTCCCTGGGGAAGAGGTAGTAGTGGCCACAGAAAAAAGAAACTGAGACAGAGGATCCTTCTATTATTTCCCCTTCCAACAATCTTTGTGACAAACAGCTCCACAACCTTCACTTTCAGCACAGGCTCAGCTCTAAGCACATCATTCTGACCATCTGGTCACAATAATAATAATAATTATTTGTTACATTAATTATCAGCAATTATATTATGACATTTTACTAATTAACAATTCCTCATTATGTTATATTATACTAATTATCTATATTTATTGATTTTATTTATTTATTATTATATTTATCTTATATTTATATAGCCCTTTGAGCTTTGCAAAGTACTCTGCATCTTATCTTATTGGATTATAGGACTTTAGAGTTGGAATGAAATTTAGGATTCCTATAGTCCAATATTTTCATTTGACAGGTAAAGAAACTAAAATCCAAATAGTTTAAGTTCTTTGGCAGCAATTTGAAACCAATAGCATACATGGCTTTTGCAGGAAAAAGAATTCTAGATCAGAGGCTCTGAGTTCTAATCTCATTTCTGCCAGGTACTAGCTTTTGTCCATGGAAAAGCCACTTAATCTCTTTGGGTCTGTTTCCTCATCTGTAAATGGGGACTAAATGACCATGAAGATCTCTTACAATTCCCTGTCTATGAGAAAATTCAGTCTTGTTTTAAGTTTAGATAATTTATGGATACCTTAAAAAAAATAACTAAACTCTCTCACTCACCCTATGATGGGTTGATCCTTGTATTTTCTCCAAACCGGGAGGCTTCTTCACCTGGTGTCTGGTGCCTTGCAGTTGCTTTCTCCGTAGTTAGGCAAGGATGCTACACTGAAGTCTCTCTTAAAGTAGTAATTCCTCAATCTGTACTGTTCCTCTTTTTAATCTGTGAATTTCCCCACCCTTTTAGAGACACTAACTCTTTCCTCCCCAGTTAAAATTGTGTAATTTTTAGCCTGCTTGGAAGATTCTTGATGACCCAACCAAAAATACAAGCAACCAACCCAAAGACCTGGCTTTTTAGTCTTGATTTCATAATCAAGTCTGGGGAATTTGTTGAAGATAACCAAGGGGTCATGAATAGAGTCCAGGGTGAATCACAGATGAGGCTCAACTTGCCCTTTCCCTGAGCCATACACCACAAATCTTTCCTGTCCACATTTCTGGGGGCATGTGGAAATCCCCTCCTTAGCTAAAAAGTAGGGTGACCATAACAGGAAAGGCTTAAACCAAGAGGCTAAATAAGTCACATGCCAAAATTACTTTGCATTTACACCTAACCTTACCACTACTGAATGTTTGAGCACATCCTAGAATTCCCAGGTCTTTTCTTGCTTGAATGGGCTTTCTATATCCCTTGCATAGCTGCTCTGAAGTCAGACAACACTCAGAGTTTTAAGTCTAAGCCAAACAGCCATCAAAATTTGCCCTTTATGATCAAAGTAAAAACCTTTTACTTTTAGATAGAGAAATAAAGGCTCCAAAAAATCACTCTGGTTCATGCTGCTACTTCCTCTTGTCCAGACTATTGCAGTAGTCTCCTAAATAATCTCTTTAACTCAAAACTCTCCCTTCTCCAAACCATCCTTTCACACCTACCAAATCCATATCCCTAAAGCATCAATCCTGTTCTAAAAAGCTCCAGAAGCTCCCTCTTGCCTCTTGTCAAACTCTTGATTGAAATGAAAAGTAAAGTTCATAATCAAGTCTATTTTTCTTTCCCAAGTTCAGTCCATATTATTCTCCTTCACATGCTTTAGATATTGACTTCAGAGACACAGCTAGAATAAATTGGCAAACAAAAATGAAAACATTCTCCTCTCCCAACACTTTTGGAATAAACTTTTTCCTATACTACTTCAGCCTCTGGAGGAGTGATCCAGACACTTAGCTCAGTTCCTTCATATCATGTGCCACCACAATTCATGTCCAGATGTAGCATTACTGTTTAATGAGCCTGAGCTTCAGCTAATTGTTGGGGAGTCCCAAAGATCATTCACAAAGGTCACTTCTCAGATCATTAATGCTAGGCTGGCTGCAAACCTGAATTTAAGAATGACAGGAGACAGAAAAGCCCTCCAGACCTTTCCAACCCACAAGATTGTATGCTTTGTTCACATCCTTCACATAGAGCTTCTTCAAGTGCTGAAACAATAAGCCTTTGAATGCCTATGAAGCCAATCAAAGCACTCTAGCTTCAATTCCAGTAACAGAATGTTCACAAAAACTCTTATTATTTCTGGGACACATCCCTCTTAAATTATCAAAATTTTCTCAGAAGCAGCTCCCTAGAATTCTCCTTGGAAAGAACCCATCTTAGAAAGTTAATGGAGGTTGCATATGCACTAGACTCCTAGTATCTATATATTTTATATTTATTTGTGTACAGCTGATTAGAATGTAAATTCCTTGGACAGGGACTGTTTTCATTTTATCTTTGGTTTTCCCATACCATAACATAACCTAATGATGAGGGTTGGGGTCCCTTTAAGATTCCTAATTGCCCAACTCATGACTGACCTTGATTCACAAATTCTGGTCAAAGGCACCCTTTGAATATCCCGGCCCAGCCCCCACCCTCAGCTCAGCTTCCCCCAGCCCTCACCTGATCTGGGCTAACTGAAAAGCCCTCCAGAACTGGCTACCGCCCATCATCTTTTGGGTATAAAAGAAACAAGCTGGAATGCCCTCATTGCAGGAGCCCTCCCAGCCTACACATGGTATCCTTCCAGCCAGCATAAGGGTCCCTGCCCGCCAACAGCCACTTTTGGCCCTGGTGTCTTTCTAACTGAACTTTACTTCCAAATTCCTACAATAAACCTTTTATTTATCAATCTAGGTTTTCGGGCCTGTAAATTCATTTTACAGGGGACACTGCACCTCATGGGATTATCTATGTGCCGAGAAATGGGGTTCCCCCTTTCCTTTCCCTCAATACTAACATACCTGGCACACTTGTTGTTGGGTCATTTTTCAGTCACATCTGGCTCTTCATGATCCCATTTGGAGTTTTCTTGTTAGAAACACTGGAGTGATTTGTCATTTTAGGATAAAGTGACTTGTTCAGGGTTACATAGCTAATAAGTATCTGAGGTCAAATTTGAACTCATGTAGATGAGTCTTCCTGATTCCAAGCCACTATCCACTGTCATTTAGCTACCTTATTTGGCACATAGGAAGTGCTTAATAAACAGAGGGGTTTAATAACTGGTTGGTAAATGAATAAATAAATGTTCTCTCCCCCACCCCCAAAATTTATTTGTTGTAGTTTTTTCATGAAAATTATAGATAATTAGACTGCTTTATAAAATAATGAATAATAATTTAAGATGAAGTTTTTCTATATTGTTTTCTAGCCTTTACTCCCACAAAACTGTTTACATCCCTGAAGTAGGAAGATTTTCATATAAAATTATTTAAGCTCTATAGTCAGTCTTTTTCAGTTCTAACATCTTTTAATTTTTAGTAAATTCCCAAGATTTAATATTTACTGTTGCTCAGTAGTTTTTTAGTTATGTCTAACTTCTTGGGGTTTTCTTAGTAAAGATATTGGAGTTGTTTGCCCTTTCCTTTTCCAACTCATTTTATGGTTAAGAAAACTGAAGGGAACAGGGTTATGTGACTTGTCCAGGGTTACACAGCTAGTAAGTATCTGAAGCCTGATTTGAACTCAGGAAGATGAATTTTTCTGACTCCAGACTGAGTGTCTATCTACTGTGCCCCTATATTCAATGTAAGAGGAAATAAATTCTAGAACTCATCATGTACATATGAAATAAAATAGAGCATTGAATATATTATTCCCTTTACCCCTCTGACAAGCTTCTCACAACCTCCTGGGCAATGTATACTTGAGATCTGGCACTCAAGTCTTCCTCTCTAAAACTGACTTTCTTCTATTCTTTACATATCTTATCTATATATGATCTCTCCATATGCAAATTCCTTTGTGAACAAGGATTGCTTTTGTATTTTTGCCTTTCAGTCTGCATGTACTGTCCAGTTCTATATGCTCAGGACACCTGGAACCAGTAAAACACTGCCTCTCCCATTTACTTCCCCTGGTTCATTAGCCTCCCTTTCCCGATGCTTTCAAACAAAACAAATAACCACACAATTAATTTTTTGCATAAACAACTCCAATATTTCTAGAAATTTTAGGTCTACTGAACCAGCTACACCCAGTAAAAGAATTCTGGGAGATGAGTATGAACCACTACATAAAATTCCCAATCCCTCTAATTTTGTCCACCTGCTTTTTATTTCCTTCGCAGGCTAATTGTACACTATTTCAAAGTCCCATTCTTTTTGTACAGCAAAATAACTGTTTGGATATGTATACATATATTGTATTAAATTTATACTTTAACCTATTTAACATGTATTGGTCAACCTGCCATCTGAGGGAAGGTGTGGGGAGAAGGAGGGGAAAAATTAGAACAAAAGATATGGCAAATCTCAATGCTGAAACATTACCCATGCATATATCTGGTAAATAAAAACTATTAAATTAAAAAAAAGGAAAGAAAGAAATTTTAGGTCTAGAGTTAGTTACTATCCATCTGCCCAACTAGGGTTTTATTCTGGAAGAGGTTCAACCTTTGGTGAACCTGATCTTTTATCTTAACTTGGTGGCAGTGGTTGAAAGTGTATGAGGTGATTCCTCTGATTTGGGCCCTTGTGGTTCTTGAGGAAGTGGGGACATCAAAGTCATCAGTAACCACTACTCCTCATTATTTTTGTTCCTTTTGTCCTTCCCCAGAAGGCAGCTAAATGATGCGTTGGATAGAGGACAGAAAGACTTAAATCTGACTCTTAATTCTGTCACGTTGTTGTTCAGTACTTTTAATTGTGTCTGACTCTTTGTGACCCATTTGGAGTTTTCTTGGCAAAGTTACTGGTGTGGTTTGCAATTTCCTTCTCTAGTTATTTTACAGGCGAGGAAACTGAGGCAAACAGGTTATCTGACTTGCTCAGGATCACACAGCTAGTAAGTGTCTGAAACCTGTTCTGAATTCAACAAGATGAGTTTTCCTGACTTTTGCCCTAGTGCTCTATGTACTATGGTGCCACCTAGGCATCCCACATAAACCACCACAAAACAATCAACAATTGTAATGTCAGAGAAACTGAGGCAAGATAGAGATTAGTTTTTAATCTTTTAAATGTGAAGAATTTTAGGCTAGCCAACTGAACAGAACTCATGTTCAAAAATCATTTGGTCTGGAGCAACTGAGGCAGGGACCTTTAACAGTAAACAAGAGAAAAGACAGATTTCCCAGTGAAACTGACAGTTAACTGGGAGAAAGGGAACACTTCATGGTGGGAATACACCATTGACTGGCAGGCTAAATCCTAAAAGGGACTTAGTGCCCTAAAAGAGTTCAGTTAGCTATAAGGAGAAAGACACCATGGGGCATGGTGAAAGGGATGAGAGGAGAGACACCATGAGGCAAAATGTATGTAGGGCTAACCCAAAAGGGATTCATCAGATTTGGCAAGGGCCATGGACAGATTTAGTGGGTAATTTAACTTCAGGGGGTTGACATAATTGGGTTCTCAGATTGGATAGAGGAAGATGGGGTTACTCAAGACCTCTACAGGATGGAACTTTACGGCCGAGCTACTCACCATCAGTACCCTTCCCTGCTTGCCTCAGGGAATAATCTTATCAATATCTCAGGCTTTCTCTGCCAATCCCACCTAACCACCCAGAACTTTATTTCCATTACCTCTTATCTTGACTAATACAGTACCCTCTTAATGACATCACTACTTTCAATTTCTCCCCTTTCCCATGAGTTTGCTACAAAGACGTCAGTTTCATATTCCTAAAACCACAAGTCTGACTGTCATAAATATCTTCAGCAACTTTTTGTAACTTTTAAGACAAAATTTGAAACTGAGACTTTGTTCTTTGAAACACAATCCAGGTGCCCCCTCTGGCACAGGACCATACTTCTCCCTCTTGAAATTACTTTGTACTATTTGTTACACTACATATTTACTTCTCTGCACGGCAGTAGTAAGCAGTTATTTACATCTGCTACAATCCAGCATTGTGCAAAGAGTTTGGATACAATTGTAACCCAGAGGTATAGTCTACTTGAATTTATTAGAATTACTAATGGAGAGTGTTGGGTCCTCCCTGCCTGGGCTTCAACTAATCATTTTCTGCTTTTGAGGGGAATCATATGTAAATAGACTTGTTCATCAGGTTGCAATGGTAGGACAACACAGAAACAACTATGTGCAAAGTATATATAGGACAAATTGGAGATCATCTCAGAGAAAAAAACAACCCATTAGCATTAAAAGGGATAGTGAGAGACTCCTTACATAATATGGAACTTTAACTGGAGCTTGCTAGAAGTCAGGGTAGCCAGGAGATGAATGTAAGGGGAATAGTTTTAAGCACAGGAGACATCCAGCAGTTGAGAAATAGAGTATCTTGTGCAAAGAATACAAGGGGGCCGTTAGTTTTCAGTGGAGGGAGCTGGGTATTTATCGTGATAGTGGTTGACCAGCATCCCTACAATGTAAACTCCTAAAAGGCAGAGACTGTTTCCATTTTATCATTGCACTTCCAGTAGCCAAACTGTGCCTAGGTACTTAACAGGTAGTTAATAATGTTTATTGAATGTAATTGTTGGACCTCTCAGTTCCTGTAGTATTGGAGATTGTGAGTTTAGGCTCCTGGAGACCCCAAGAAGGATCTCACCCAAAAATGGATTGGCCAGACTGAAGATCAAAGAACTTGAGAGGTTGACTGAAAAAAAAAATGATAGTTTTATTCTAAGATGGGGGAGAAACTTATGTGCTGGATAGAAAGTCATGCAGTGGGAATGGGGGGAAGCTTCTAGATAACACAGTGGATAAAGCTTTAGACCCTCTGTCACTTACTGCTGTGTGACCCTAGGCAAACAACATAACCACAATTACCTCCCCTGCTCCCTCTTGTTCCTCCATGCAAACACACAAAAGATGTGCAGTCTTTCTAGTCTTTAGAGTCTAAGGAAAATTTGGGCTTCTTCCAACTTCATCTACATAGATTACACAGTTAGCATCATTCTGGACAATTTAGGATCAATTAATTTTCTCCTAGAACAGGAGAAGCAGAGGGAATCAACCTCAGGGAAAAGGAGGGGAATATTTTGAATGCAACTAGCAGGTTTTGTTACTAAATTCTGTTATGCTTCAGTTTCCCTGAATTATTATGCCCTGAATGAAATTATTATAGTCCCACTCCTTTTCCCTAGCCATTAGAACTGGGGGAATTGAGGCCCTGAAATACTATTGAATCATAAAATTCCAAGTGTCTTATCTTAAATGCTTGCTGGGATAATTCTCCCTCCTTTTGAGTATTGCCCCTGGCCTCATGGTCTCCTGCCCATAATCTTCTTATCTTGACCTCATCCTATCAAGACTAAGTTATGATTCTTTCCTGGAATTCTGGCTTGTCTGCCCACTCAGTGTCTTATCTGCCTTACTCAGGCCACATATCCTGAGTGGCTAAAAAATAACCTAGAAAAGGTCTCTGCCTCAATTGCTCAGGGTCGAATGATTTTTGGATGAGTCCCATTCAACCTGCTAGTCTAAACTCTCCACATTAAAATATAAAAACCAATCTCTGATTTTTCTTGCACAGTATAAGTGTGGAAATATAATTGCACATGTTTAGCCTATATTGGATTACTTACTGTCTAGGGAGAGGAGTAGGAGAAAGAGAGGGAGAAAATTTTGGAACACAAGGTTTTGAAAGGGTGAATGTTGAAAACTATCTTTGAATGTATTTGAAAATAAAAAAAAGCTATTATTAAAAAAATAAATAGGAAAAAAAAGAAAAATGGTATGCTTCAGTCTGTATTCAAACAATATCAGTTTTTCTTCTGGAATCAGAGAGTAGACTTCATTATTAGTCCTTTGGGATTGTCTTAGATCATTGCATGGCTGAGAATAGTTAAGTCATTCACAATTCACTGAATAATATTGCTGTTACTATGTACAACGTTCTCCTGATTCTTTTCACTTTACTGATACATATTTACTGTGAATATACAGTTTAAATAGTTTTACATGAAAATCTTCCTACTCCAGGGATATAAACAGTTTTGTGAGAGTAAAGGCTAGGAAAAAAATATAGACTTCATTTAAGTCTTTCTGAAATCATCCTGCCTGTCATTTCTTATAGCACAATAAAATTCCATTACAATGATATACCAAGCTTGTTCAGCCATTCTCCAACAGATAGACTTCCCTTTGATTTCCAGTTCTTAACCACCATTAAAGGAGTATATATATCTTTATCATTAAAGATGTTTATTTGATTCAAGATTCAAGATTGATGTAATGTGGTTGCAGGCAGTAATGAACTGGAGCTGTTGGTTCTTACTGGCTAGAGAGATTGTTAAATTTTCATAGTAAGCATTGATATTGGCTCAGATATTAGTATTGGCAAATACCACAAGTCAGGGTTTGATTTATTGTTCTGATATTTAGATTTAAAATAGTGATGGAGAAAATTAAATGGGTAGATGAAAATTAAATTTAAAATTGTCTCCCAGGAACATTATTTTTTTCCCCAGTGAGGAATGTGTAACATTTATCAGCACACTGTTGGTTAAAAACAACCTGAAGAAGAGTTCCATTACATGGATGTGGGCTATGTGGGCAAGGATGAGGAAAACCCCAGAACCCCTAACATGCTAGCATTAAAGCAATGGTAAAGTAAAAGGTTATTCTCCATCTGAGGGACAATCCCAACCCCTAGCAGGATTACTCCTTTTCCTTTGAAGGCCAGGGAAAAACCTATTAGTACCTAACTAATTTACTGAAAGGTTCGGCTTAGACTAGGGAATCCAAGGTTTTCTAGAATGGTGGGGAGGACCCTCCAAAAAAACTATAATTAGAAATCTGGCATATGACAAGGACCTGAATATCAGGGGAATTCAAGAGCTTTGGGGCCCTAAGGGGAAGGCACATGCCAAATTTCAAAATGACCCCCAGTATTACCTGAAATCATGGTGTCAAATTACACATGCATTTACCAGTCCAAAGTCAGGATAGATTTGTAGTATGTTCAGAACAACTGGACCCTTAATGCTGAATTGTAATTAAATGCAAGAAACATGGTTTATTTCCAGATTTTTCACTTAACTAGCTTTGTGATTCTGCAATATTTTACCTTTTCAGGATATAACTACCATATTTTTCTTAAAAGATGATTGTGATAGTTAAATGAAATAACAGGTGACATTCATACAACATTCAAAGAGCTAGCTATAACTTGCTTTCAATAATCTCATTTGATTTTTATAACCTCATTTGAGATAAGTCCTATGGGTATTATTCTTATTAGTTTAAGGAGAAGGGAACTGAGTCTTATAAAAGATTTGGTCTTCAAACTCAGGTCTTCCTGACTCCAGGTCTAACAACAATCTATCCATTGCAACTATCTACCAGTTTATAGTTTCCCTTGATTCTGGGCACCAAACATTTCACTAAATTTCCATGAGCAATGCATGACCTTACTTTAGCTATTCCCTTTTCAGAACAGCAGCTATACACTGGAAGAGTTTTAGAGATGGGATTGAAATCCAGTTCTCTCCAGACTCTATACCAAACAGCCAAAGATAATGTATATAAAGTGTTTTATAAACCATAAGATGCTTTATAAATATGAACTCATTATTATTCTCATTCACATCTTATGTCCTACAAAGTTCAGGTACGGGAAGGGAATGAGAATTTATTAAGTTCCTATTATACACTAGATATTTTATAAATATTATCTCATTTGATCCTCACAGCAACCCTGGGAGGTAGGTTATCATTGTCCCCATTTTTCAGTTGAGAAATCTAAGGCAGACAAGTTAAAAGACTAGCCCACATAGCTAGTGAATATCTGAGGCTGTATTTGAACTCAGGGCTTCCTAATTCCAGACCCAAGGTTCTATCCATTGCTCTGTCTCACTGCCTCTAGAAAGATTCTGGAACAACTCATTATTCTCTTATGCATTATATTTATCATCTAATTTATCTCATCTTTTTTGATGGGGCTCAGATAGAAATGGCTGGAGGATAAATTATTATTCAGTTATAATTCTTTTATATTTATTGTTCTATAAACTAGTTCACATATGTATAAAGGGACCTGCTTTTTTGTTTTAATTTAATTTATTTTTTAATATACATTGCTTTATGAATCATATTGGGAAAGAAAAATCAGAACAAGAGGGAAAAACCATAAAGAGAAAAAAAAGCAAGAAAAAAGAAGTGAACATAACATATGTTGATTTATTTTCAATCTCCATTATTCTGGATACAGATGATGTTTTCTATCCAAATTTTATTGGGATTGCCTTGGAGGAACCTGCTTTTTGTAATTGAATAAGGGCATTGGGATATATTCTCACCTGTACACTCATAAAAAACACCTTTGGGACAACTCCAGTGGCAAACAAAATAAGTATGGCGTGCACCAGGTCCTATTGCCATAATGTATAATTTCTTCTAGTAAGTCTCTGTATTTTGAAATCTTTTCATTTTTTTGTTGTTGTCCTTCAGTCACTTTCAGTCATGTCCAATTCTTCATGACTCCTCTTACAATTTCCTTGGCAGACATATTGGAGTGATTTGCCACTTCCTTCTCCAGCTCCTTTTACTGATGAAGAAACTGAGGCAAACAGGGTGAAGTAGTTTTCTTAGAGTCAAAGCTAGTAAGTGCCCAAGACCAAGTTCAAACTCTGGTCTTCCTGACTTCAAAATCTAGCATTCCATTCAGTGTGTCACCTGTCTACCTTAAGCTTTTCATGCCATTGAGTTCCGAGATTTGTAAGCACTTGGTATGATGACATTTGTTGTTCTTTGATTTTTAATTATCTGAGTGTTGGCAATATTCATATTAAGATTCTAGTCATTATTATGCTAAGAATAGCACATTACAAGGCAGTATATGAGGTTAAATAAAAATTTCAGGACTCAGTCATATGCCATGAAAGAATTTGCTAGAGATATAATCTAAAAACTATCCAGGGGACAGAATTGATCACTACTGGGGAAGTCAGGAGCTTTTGGTAGGCTGGTAAAGCAGGGCAAAATTGTAGAGGAAAAAGGAATCCACAATAAATGAGCAAAGCAGGGTGTAGCTACTGCTCTGAAAAGCGAATAGCTAGAGGAAGGTCAGGGAAATTTAGTGAAATGTCCACTGTCCAGAATCAAAAAGAAAATATAATCAACTTGGTAGCTACAATAGATAGAGTGCTATTAGACTGGAGTTTGAATCCTGTCTCAGACATTTACTAACTGTGTCACTCTGATCAAGTCATTTAATTTCTGTCTGAATCAGTTTCCTCACCTGTACAATAGGGATGACAATACCATTACCTATCTCGGAGGTTAGTTATGAGGATAAAACGAGATAATACTTTTTATAAGGCACTTTGAAAACCTTAAGGGTTGTTTAATCTATTGCTTGTGTACCATTCTTTGGGATCCTGTTGAGGTTTTCTTGGCAAAGATATTAGAATGGTTTACTATTTCCTTCAATAGCTCATTTTACAGATGAGGAAATCAGGTTACGTGACTTGCCCAGGATCATATAGCTTGTAAGTCTCTGAGGATTAGATTTGAATTCAGGTCCTCCTGCCCTCAGGTCTGGCACTCTATCCACTGAACCACTCTATCCATTAAGGAAAAGGATAATCAGAGATTTTCTGTAGGCAGAAGCATTTTTCTGAGTCAACCCAGAGAAGAGAAAATGACTTTCCTGGAGTCTTGCTTTAAATCTGCTGCAGTTGATTGATTAATGTGAGATTGTATATAACATTTCTATACCACAATTTGTACTTGACCATTCCTTTTTACTATATGAAAAATGATTATGCTCTTGAATGGGTGTTGTAGACATCTGACACTGAACTCAGAGGATGGATACAAATGGAGAAGTGTAGGAGGAAATGAGGAAGAAAAGGAGTTCAAAACCAAGATCTCTGCTGGAGAAATACCCCTTCTTGATATCCATTGTAAAGAAAGGGGAAAGTTACCTAAGAAAGACAGTGACAAGGCCTGATGGAAATAGAACCTTCTGTTTGGGGACTTCTCTGACCTGGGGATGCCCTATTTTGCCACAGAGGTACTCTTTCATTAACAAAACCTCATATTCCCCTTTGAACAGAAGAGTAAGATTAAGGTTAAGAGTAGCTAAGTAAATCTGTCCTGATGGGCTCTTGAGGTCCAACAGTTGGACATTCCACCCCTAGGAGAAGTAGAGAAGCAAGGAAGACCAATGAAAAGAACAAGACACATTTCTCATTTAGGAAACTTTTAGAAATGGTTTGATGAGCAAGTTTTACCAAGTTGGGAACTGAATTTAGCCTAAATACTAATCCAAGTTCCTTCAGAAAAGTGAGGAAACATCAAAAAAGGAAATCCACTCTTAGGCTAAGTTTGGGGAAATGGATTTCTGGAATTATTGCTTTATTGTCTGATACAAGGTTCAGAGTAATAATCTGACCAAAATATCTCCTCTGGACTGTATCAAAGAGCATTGTTAAAGTGGAACAGAAATGCTATTCTAAGTCACAAGTTCCCTATTTTACAAGATCTGAATTTCTGACAGAGATCAGGCTGCTGGGAGTGAACATAGGCTGCTCAGGTGACTGGTGATTGCTTCTCTTAATGATGTCCTTTGTTCTGAAAATGTAGACCATGCCTCTAGACAAACACTCAGGTTTCAGGCAAACCACAACTGACCAATATTTGAACAGTCATATCAGTTCAAAGTGAAAGAAATTTAATTAAACAATATAGCATTATAAATGACAAGGGACTGCCCCCAAATAAATAATGGCACACTCTCCTATAGGTTGACATACTAGCAACGGGAGAAGAAACACATGAGTAGGAAATATTAATGGCAAGGGACTATGTGTGGATGGAACATGGGTATGGGGAATACATAGGATCAATGCAACTTGGTTTCCTGGAATCTCTTTTGAAACCTTTCTTTGTCACTGCTGCTGATTCTTCTCCCCACAAAGCATCAAGAAACTACAGGTTGTTATATTGGGCTTCTGGGTTATGCTGTTGAGGTCTTCTCTCTTCTTCCTAGCTACCATACTGGTCTTCTCTTGCCAAGCTACTCTCTCCTGTCATTTGCTGGTCTTCCTAATCTGAGTTGCTCTTCTGGGACTCTTGAAATTTTTATAACTTCAAAAATCTGATTTTCTAGAACTAATGTTCTTTCTTTCCAGACACAAAAGTTATCCTTTAGGGGAAGCTAAGTGGAGCAGTGGGTAGAGCACCAGCCCTGAAGTCAGGAGGACCTGAGTTAAAATCTGGCCTCAGACACTTAACACTTCCTAGCTGTGTGGCCCTGGACAAGTCACTAATCCCAATTGCCTCAAAAAAAAAAAAAAAAAAGTTGTCCTCTGCTTTATTGTTCTTTAACTTCCTTTAGAAAATTTTTGTGTATCCCTGTTCCTAATAACCTATTGATTTTAATATACTTTCACATCAGTGCAGCACAAGTTACAGATGTCAGGAACACACAATCTATTTCTCCTCATTGTTATTCAGTCATGTCTGATTCTTCATGACCCCATTTGGGTGTTTGGGTTTGTTTTGTTTTGTTTTTTAGCAAAAATACTGGAGTGCTTTGACATTTCCTTCTCCAGTTGATTTTATAAAGGAGGAATTGAGGCAAACTAGACTAAGTAACTTACCCAGAGTCACACAGCTAGTAAGTATCTGAGGCTAGATTTGAACTCAAGAAGGTGACTCTCAGATTTCAGGCTTAGGACTCTATCTACTAAACTACCTAGCTGTTCTTTGCCTCTTTATCATTTGACTAAGAGTAAGTAGAAATTTGGAATTGCAGGACATGAATTTAAATTCTAGCTCTGCAAGTTGGTCAAGTTATTTCCTCTCCCTGGGTCTCAGTTCCCACATATGTAATGTTCTTAAATCTTCCACCATTCCTAAATCCCATAACTATAAACAAATTCAAATAGATTAAAAACAAGTACACTTTGTAGATATGACATCTTGCTTTGTCCCATTTGAAGGACAGAATCTCAGAAATACTTCTGTCCAAGTACCCAGGTATAGTTAGTTCTATCTCTGACCATTCAAAAAGTCTGATTTTTCAATCTATAGCCTCACTCCACTTCTATATTCAGGCTACCTCAGCAACAGATATCTCCTGGACACATGTTACTGTTTCTGATTCAGATATCTGAGCAGTCTCTACCTCTCATCCCCAGTATCTACTTCAGTTAGCTAATTCTCTTCTCTTTCTTTTCAGAAAGGAAAGTTCTCCTTTCATTTGTTGTTCTTTGACTTCCTTAAAACAGATTTTCTTTCTTGATAGATATCAGAAATATATATTGATTTGACAAATATTGACTAAGCCCCTAGAGCAATATACAGATGTATAAAATGTAGTTACTGGAAAAGTTCACCCTGTCTGATTTCTTCATTCTATAGATAAGAAACTGAGATACCCTCCCCCCCAAAAAATAAAGTGATTCATTCAAATTTACAGATGTAGTTGGAAGGTGTCCAATAGAATTGACCATTTACCCCTGATTAATTTATTTCCTGCCAGTCCCTTTAATTAAGGGGTCTATAACAAAGATAAAGGTCTTAAACAATGCATAAAAAGGGTTTGTCTTGTAATTTCCTTATGAGGTATTTAGTATTCAGATCAAAATTTTGGGGATTGAAGGGCTGCTAGTCATTGGTTTGTCAAGAATTAGCCACGTCACTGATGTCCTTTTAAAAAGTTAGACACTTTCTTGCAGAAAATGAGGTAGGAGACAGTTGAAGATTGTGACTTCTGGCAGTAGAGAAGAGAGCCAGCTATGGAAGAAGAGTCCAAATATAAACAGGGAATCATTTCAAAGTGGAGGGGGAAGGAATTTCCCCTCTCCTTCACTATCAGGCGTGACATCTCCTTCCTTTACCCAGTAGAAAACATCCCACCCAAAAGACATTATAATTGATAATTTGGAAAGGAGAATATATATGAATTGAAAAGAAAGTCATCCCTAGCTTTCAGAAATTGAGCTTCAGGAAAGAACTTGTCTAGGGAGTGAGGTGCCTAGCAAGTGATATGAAGCCAACCATTCAAAGATTAACTATCAGTATTCCACATCTTGGGGTTGTAACCAATAGATTGCTGAATTTGAAGTCAGAAAAAGACTCAAATTCCATCTCATGTATTCATCAGCTATATATCTCTGAGTAGGTCACTTTGAAATGTCAACTTCAATTTCCCCCCTCTGTAAATAATCATAATGACCATATTGCTTTCCTCATAGGGTTTCTGTGAGATTCAAAGGAGATAATGTATGGAAAATGCTATGCAAACCTTAAAGAACCACATAACTAACAGTTATTCTCATCACTGATTTGTTTTTCTGGTGGTCATATTGAGTGGCCAAGATGATTGCATAGCCCAGTTCCTGTCAATACCAAAGAATCATATGCATTGAGGATGACTCAATAGGCTAAGGGGGTATAGTCAGTGGTTGTAGTGCACATATCTACACCCGGTTAAATTTAGTAAAATTGAAGCCCATCTGCAGCTCCAAAAATAGACAAATTTAAATATAATCAACTGGGAATTTTTCACTTTAACAAGATATAGGGATAGATGGGTAATTACTGGAATGAGTAATACATTGTTATTTAGTAGTTTCAGTCATGTCTAGCTCTTCATGACATTCTTTGAGAATTTTTTAGCAAAGATACTGGAGTGGTTTGCTGTTTCCTTCTCTAATCCATTTGATAGATGAGGAAATTGAGGCAGACAGGGGTAAGTGACTTACCCAGGATCATCCAGCTAGTAAGTGTTTGAAGCTGTATTTGAACTCAGGTTTTTCTGACTTTAGCCCCAGTGTTCTTACCACTGTGCCACCTAGCTGCCCTGAGTAGTGCATAGAAGCTGATAATCAGCAAAACTTAATTTGAGAGACAGAATGGCACAATGCACCCAAGGAGACGTGTTCAGATCCAGCCCCTCACAGTTCTAGATGTGTATCTTTGAGCAATTTATCTTACTTCTTGAGCCTCAGTTTCCTCTTATATAAAAAGGGGGATGGTTTGTTGATATCTATAGTACTCACAGCACAGACCCAGATAAGATATAGCACTTTACATTGGAGATTTCCCCTTACAAACCCTACAGGGTTTTTTAGAATTTTTACTTTTGTAAGAGATTCTCCTCCCTTATTACATCTGACTCAAACTAATTTTAGAACAAGTCCCTAAATATACACCAAATAGGGGAGGTCAGTGGTTTACAAGAAGTTTTAGGGGAAATGATTCAAAAGTATTCTGTCAAGGGGAAAGCCAACCAGGCACTTAAGAAGAAGGTGGATACTGCCTCCACAAAGTACTTAATCAATCTGCAGATAACCAAGAGTTCTTACCATAAAAATTATCCACCAACCCCTGTACATGCACATATATATGAAGATGTGCAAACTTGCACCCACCTCTATGCTTATAGGGATATGTGTGTGTATGTGAATGTGTGCATGCATTTGAGATAAATCCCTTTTACACATCTAACATATGGGTAGAATGTTGGACTCTGAATCAGAGTTGGATAGATCAGGTCAGATGTGAAAGCATGCATCATTCATTAGAGCTGTGGGGTTTCAGAAACAGCTTGAGAAGAAAGTGGATCATAGATTCAGACCTGGAAGCCATTTAATACAACTCTCCTCTGTCTCTCCTTTCTGTCTCTGTTTCTGCCTTTTTCTCTTTCCATTACTGTCTCTGTCTGTCTGTCTCTGTGTATCAATCTGTCTCTGTTTCTGTTTCTATTTCTCTGTCTCTTCTTTGAGTCATTCTCTGTCTCTGTCTCTGCCTGTTACTCTCTGTTTCTATTACTCTCAGTCTCCTTCTGTCTCTTGGTCTCTCTATTACTCTCTTCTTCTGTCACTGTTTCTATTTTTCTGTGTGTCTCTGTCTCTCTGTGTGTGTTGTATGATGATTTATTCAAGGGAATGAAGAGTTTTCCAATAAATTATAATAATAAAAAAAGATACTAAAAAGATAAAGGGGAACCACAAGTAGCTAAGATCCCTTGGGGAAAAACAGGAAGGAGGGAAGAATATTTTGGAGTAAGAATCAAAACAATAAAAAAACTGTGAAAGAAACAACCTACCCCCAAGGTAGGGGAACCCTTCTCAACAACAAAAACAACCATAAATACAAAGTTTCTTCCCTATTGCAGGATGGGGAACTGAGGTTCAGAAGCAATAATGAGTGAATGCTGGAGGGACTGGAGCAGGGAAGTGTTTTCTGATCTTTTGCTTTCCCCTCCTCCCAATTTACAGATTGTCCGAAAACCCTCTGTTCTGGTAACTTCTCATGTCCAGAGCTATAGAACAGATTTCTCATTTTATAAAGAACTGAGGAACAGGGACTAAATGAATTTCCAAAGATTACATATGAAGTAGAAGAGCTAATATTCATACTTAAGACCTCTGTCTGGAAATCCATCAGTCTTTGAATTTTTACTTCAATGTTTAGGATTTGATCACTTTGTTAATTACTTTTTACTGTAGTGATTAGTGGTCAGCTACATGGATGCAGTGAATAGAGTACTGGGTCTAGAGTGAGGAAGACTCATATTCCTGCATTTATATCTGACCTTGTTAGCTGTATGACTCTGGGCAAGTCATTTTACCTTATTTATCTCAGTTTCCTCATCTGTCAAATAAGCTGAGAAGAAAACTGCAAGCCTCTCTAGTATTTTTGTCAAGAAAATACCAAATGGGGCCACAAAGAGTCAAACACATAATAATAGTGACATAGCATTGGTTTATAAATCAGAGGTAGGGAAACTTTTTTTTCATAACATCATTCAAGTGCCACACAAAATTATCAATTTACAGAAGCAGTGGAAGGTAGTTGTACCTATCTTTCAGCTAATCATCACCTGCAGTTGCCTTAGCAAAGGAATTTGAGGACCTTATAGATCTGTTCCCCACTCCTATTTAATTTAGTTAATAATAAACTCATTTGCATAAACTTATGATTTATCTATCTGGAGGCAGTCCAACACAACTTGGAAAGGGCACTGGATCAAAGAATCTGAATTCAAATCCTGTCTTAGACACTTATTATAGAAACTTGAATCAAGTTACAATTTCAATAAACCTGTTTCCTCATTCTTTATTTCTATAATATTTCAGGTAGTTTTTAGAATATTTTTATACCATAAAAATTGTATCATGTATACATATATATATATATATATATATATATATATAAATATATATATATATATATAAAACATTTATTAGTCATCTAACATATTTATTTGCATAACATTTGTATATGTATATGTAAATAAACTCTCTAGTTACATCTGACTCAGTCTCCTTTCAAAATAAGTTCCACTGTAAAATGAGAGAAGGCTCGACTTTGGAGTCTTTCTATATGTATAATCTAGTGAATCACAGAAAGGGCTTTAATCTTAAGAGTGCTCATCTTGTCCAAATTCAAACTCAGGAATCCTGAAGCTTACACAATTATTTGTACATTTCTTGTTAATGAAAGAATTGTGTATTCTCAGGCATAAAGCACTGTCATAAGGACATAAGAGCAGTACACACAGGGCCTTGGGTTGAGTAAAAAGTAGGAAAACAAGAAGGGGAAAGTGGTACAGAAAATTAGGCCTGTGTGAAGCCAATCCCAGGGAAAGAGGGAGAGACAAGGGAGATGGTGGTGGAGAAAAAAGATGGAGGGAGGGGGATGTCTGATTAAAGGACATTTCTTTTTGGAATTTCTTTCTGGGACAGAATTTCTTTCTGGAAAGTTTTTCCCTTCCAGCAATGTGGGGAGTAGTTAAAATAAAGTTGCGGGTGGGGGAATTGGGGGCAGTGTGAGAGGAGGGGGAAGGGTCTCTAGGGAGCAGTTCAGCCTGGGTGATTGGGATGTAAATTAAGAGCCTTCCTGTTCACCTGAGAGCAAGGGGCGGAGCAGGAAGCAGCCGCAGCTTTGTTTGGAAAGGTGAGCAAAGGAGAGAGTGCTGCTGGTAGAGATGTCGCCCCCGGAGCCTCCGGGTCTGGGAAGCACCGCAGAAGTTTGCCCGGCTTCCTAGAAGGGAGCTTTTGGAAGGCCCCAAAGAAGATCGGACTTTTCCAGGCTGCCTCAAATGAAGAAAATAATTGGGCCTTGGAGATCGTGAGCCGAAAGGGGCCATGAAGGGCCCGGAGCCGCCTCCACCTCTCCTCCTCCTCCTTCTCACCTGGCTCCCAGTAGGTGAGCCCTGGGGGTAAGCGGGCTGGTCTTTCCAGGCCTGGGCCATGTGGGAGCCATTGTTCTTTGGCTGGGTGGAGATGAGAAGGGAGTAAAAAGAGCTTGGGAGGGAGTGTGAAGAGCTGGGGATGTGGTGGCCCCAATCCCTGGAGTTTAAGAATGTGATCAAGTTTCTGTTTTGAAGAAACCTGTTTTTTCCTTCTCTGTTAGCTCAGGCCCAGGAAAGACTGGTGCCGTTGAGAGAGAGGAGCCCAGAATTACTTGAGTAGGTGTCTATCTGAACTTCCCTCCAGCTTTTTTTAGTCACTCTCTAGGGTGGAGGCTCTGCTGAGACTATAAACAGTTTTTTCCAAGCCTCCCTCTCCTCCATTCCCCTTTTCTTTTATCTTATACATTCCTTTTTATTTGAAACTTACTGTTGTTTTTAAAAGCAGAGGATGCTGTTCTTTTCCCATACTCTTTTGTAATGAGTAGAGTTAAGCAAAATAAACACTACACGTCTGCACCTGTTTGTTTCCTTGGACACCTGTAGATCACCACCTGTTTCCCATGAGGAGAGATTTGTTTTATCATCTGTCTTCTTACTTCTCCCAAAATGGTTTTATAAATAGTAACTGCTGGACAGGAGACTCGGCCATTAGTTTCATGTAGGAAGCTCCTAGCAAAGAACTTCCAATTCAGGTGAACAACTTCTCTATAATAGTTACCATACGCATAAAAAAGCGATCCTATTTAAAAAAAAGAAAAAAAGCTATTTGGCATAATGTAGCAGAATCTTGCCCGGGATCACTTAACCTCTGTTTGCTTTAAATCTACTGGAGAAGGAAATGGCAAACCACTCCACTGTTTGCCATCCTCCCCCCCAAAAAAAAACAAAAACAAAGAGAGTCTTGGAGTGTCAGACACAATTTAAGAAGTACTGATAATATAAAGAAAGGTTAAAAGAAAATAGTCTCTGCTGTTAAGGAGCTCACAACCTAATAGATCCTTAATAAATGTTAATTGATTCTTTGTAGAAAAAACTCCATCCTTTGCTAATCACTTTTCCTCTTCTGCCCACTCATTCTTGTCCGACGCATTTACTTTTATGCCTATTTATTTTCCTCTTGCCATTCCTGCTATCTATGTAGCTTATCCACTGCCTGCTTTGGAAAATGTTTGTATATTTCTGATATTGTGCCAAAAGTCATAATTATCTACTTTCCCAGTTTAGGAATGAGTAAATAGAGCAGCTAGGTAGTGCAATAAATGGAGCTCTGGACCAGGAAGATCTGAGTTCAAATGTGGCTTCAGACACTTATTACCTATATGACCCCTGGCAAGTCTCTTAAACTGCCACAATTTGCTGATTTTAAAATGATCTGGAGAAGAAAATGGCAAACCAGTCCAGTATCTTTGCCAAGAAAACCCCATATTGGATCATGAAGAGTCAAATGTGACTCAACAAGAGCAACAGTTGTTTGCTTGTTTTTTTTGTTTTTTTTTCTCTCATTGTTTTTCCCCTGTTGATTCGATTTTTCTTTCACAGCATGACAAATATGAAAATATGTTTAGAGGAACTGCATATATTTAACCTATATCAGATTGCTTGCTGAATTGGGAAGAGGAATGTTGGAGAAGGAGAGAGAAAAATTTAGAATAGAAAGTTTTACAAAAATGAATGTTGGAAAAAAAAAAAGCAGCAACAATAACACTAAATAAATGCATATGCTATTTCAGTGAAAATACTTTGGACTTGAAATCAGGAAGAATCAAGTTCAGGTAACTCCCTAGATTCTTATGTGATACTGGTCAAGTCATATAACTTCTTTGTGTCTTAGTTTCTTCTGCAAAATGAGGGTCAGGCTCTGTGATTGCTAACATCTTTTCTAGTTCTAAGTCTATGATCCTATTTATTCTGTTGATAGTTAGCAGACCTAAATTTGAATCTCTCAGCTAAGTGACCATAGGGAAATTACTTTCTTCTCTAGGGCTCAGTTTCTTGTGTAAAACAAGAGAATTGATTAGATAATTCCCATTATCTCTAGTTTCAATAATCTTATCATCTTAAAAAAATTGATATGAAATTAGAATCTGTGCTCTCCCTACCCCCCCTTAAACGGAAAACTATTTTTCATACCTACCCTGAACTCTAAGGTTCTTCAATGCTATTTCTTCCCTTTTTACATGTTTTTACTTCTTTTTAAGAGTGTCTACTCTGACCCATTATTTTATCATGTCCTTCCTGTCCAGTTCCTTCCAGTGATCAGCTCAGAGATTGCTACAATAAGAATTCTTTGTGGCAGGGAGAGGGAGAGGGAAAGGAGGAAGGCAAAAAGAAAGGGGGTGGGGGAAAAAGATGTAAATATGGGTTTTATGGGAGGTTTTTTAGCGTGTTCAAATTTTCGAAGTGGGTTGCTCACAATAACTCCATGAGAGAAGCAATGAAAACATATTCATTCCATCTTTCTAATCAGGAAACTGAATCTCAAAGAAGTGAAATGCTTGTCATACACAATTAGTATGTGACTCAAGTATTTGAATTCAGGTTCTTGAAATACAAGTAGATTATTCTTTACTACGTGATAATATTGACTTCACAAACACACACTTCATAGATGTCAAAAGGGTTAAGTTCCGATTTAACAAGCTTGATAGAACATAAAAACTTCTCAGTCAGAATTACCAATCCTTTTAAAAATGGAATCTTAATTCCCATACTAAGATACAAGAAGACACTAGGGAATCATGTTCTTGGGAATTTTAGGAGCTCAATGTTACCCAGAAGGATCCTAAACTTATAAGATTAAGGGCTGCAAGAGACCTAAAAGACAATTGAATCCAACCCCCTAATTTTAATAGATGAGAAAACAAAAATTGAAAGATTTGAATAGAATCACACAGCTGGTAAGTATCTGTGGTGGGATTTGAACTCAGATGTAATTAACTCCAAGATAACCCTTTCATCTACCACATTGAATTGTCCATGTTCCTTAGCTCTGTGAGTTTGACAATTTTTATGCACAAGACAAAGGCAGTGTGCTATGTTGGGTAGTAAAGTCTGGGTTCAGAATGAGGAATCACTTGAAGACTATTTAAAGACCTCTTATTCTTGATTTTTTTCATTTTACAAAATCAGCAACAACAAAAAAAGCCTCTTCATTTTTAAATAAAATGAAACCCAAGGGTATCTAATCCAAGATTATATAATTCTGGGCAACAAGCATCAGAGGCAAGATTTGATCATTTCTAACTCCAATACCAGAACTCTTTCCACTTTATACCAAGTTACCTCCTTTGACCTGAGTTCAAATCCAGCCTCTGAAACATCCTGATTCTATTACCCTGAAGTCAAATCCTTCTTTGGTATTTCAGTGCCCTGTGCCACTTTTTAAGACTAAAACTCATGACAAGATGACAGATTTGCATACTAGTAGAGAATTTTCTTAGTGGGAGTTCCCTATGTCTATGAATTCATAGGTTTGAACAAAAAAAAGGGGGGGAGGACTAAAGCTACAAATAATTAAACTAGACCTAAATTAAAGCATGGAAGTTCCCTAGGATTACTTTATGATATTTATTCAGCTATTCAAGCCTAGGTTAGTGGATGGCTGCAACATTTGTCAGATTTCCCTACTTTCAAATACCTGATACCTCCAGTGCTGGGCTCAATCCCCCCCAGCTAGGTGTTAGATCTTCACAGGGGCAGCCAACCAATCCTACCCTCTTCCCCAGTCTCAAGTTAAATTCTCACATAGGAAACAAATTCACAGATTTTTGAGCCAGAAGTTTCTTCAAGGGCTTTCTAGTCCAATCCAATTTTTTTTTTTTTTTTTAAGTTTTGGTTTTTAGAAAATTCTGAATTTAGCAAATACCAAATGAAATGAGTATTTTCACATTGAAAGTAGAATGAAACTGCAAATTTTTTATTATACCTTTTGCTTTTCATTTTTAAGATGAAATAAATTCATATAAAACTTTTAAAGCTGCCCTGTTTCTCTTTATTTCCTTTTGGCCTTCAGTTCTCTTCTATACATTAAAAAAAAAAAAAAAATGCTTCAGCTACTTTTTTCCTCTTCTTTCTTTTCTTTTTTCTCCCTCCCTCCTTTCCTTTCTTCTTCTGATGATTTAGGAGAGCATTCCTAGTTCCAAATGATGTGTGGCTTTAGCATCAAATGATGATATTGCTGTTCAGGCATGAAATGTTGGAGTTTGGTCACATGAAGAATTCACAGTGGCCATTTTCTTTGGCAAAAGAAAGATTTATTTAGGAGGAGAGAGAAAATGAAGAGATACAGTAGGCCCCAGGAATGGTAAATATGAAATAGAGTTGGATGAGCATATGGCAAGGAAAGGCATTTTAACAATTAATTGTAGTGTTCTATTCTCTAAATTATAATCCTTCTCTGGGAACAGATTTCTTGGAGAGCTTCTGGAGGCAGCCTTGGCTTCAGTTCAGTTCAATAATCCCAAAATGCAGCCAGGAGTTAAAGCACCTGGTAAGAATTCTAACAATTAACAATGAGAAAAAGACAAGTTCCCTAATGGAACTCATAAATTAACCAAGAGAAAGGGAATGCACCACGAGGTGGGAATATGCCCTTAACTGTCAGGCCAGAGGAGTTAAGTATCCTAAAAGAGTTAGTTAGGTATAAGAAGAAAGATATACTATGAGGCATGGTGGAGTGAGAGGAGAGACACCACATAGCATAGAGGAGGGAGAAAGGGTAAAGACAGTACAAGGCAAAGTGCTGTGGCCAGCTATAACCCCAAAAGGAATTCAGCAAAGATGGTATGAGCCATAGATAGGCTATAGGGGAAATTTAATCTCAGGAATTTGATATAACTTGGATTTCTGACTGGACATAGCCAGGCAGGCTGCCCAGGACTTCTACAGAGAGTGGGATTGTAGTAAGATTAAACTGATCCCCTTCAGTGCCTTTCCTTGCTTGCCTCAGGGAGTTATTTTATCAGTACTTCAGGTTCTGTCTACCCCACCTAGTTACTCTGGACCTCATCACTTCCTTCTTTCTTTCTTTTTTTTTTTTTTTTTAAATCTCTTCCCTTCCTTCCATCCTTCTCTTCCCATTCCTGTTTCCTTCTTCTCCCTTTCTTGCCCTCTCCCCCTCTATACCAATAAATGGCACAGTGGAATACAGGACTAGATTTAGATTGAAGACGATCTGACTTTGCATCCGAAGGCTGGAAAAGACACTTCTCATATTGTCAATTTGCCTATCTCTAAAATAGGGATTATGATATATTGAAGAAAAATATTAACGCTGCTCTTTAAAAACTCAAGTCTGACCAAAAAAATGTTATTCAACTTAACATTAATCTATATTCAAGATATTTCTAGTTTGGGAAGAGTTGTCCAAGTTTCCTATATACCTCTCTACACCAAGACAATATAAGGTAACACATATAGGAATCTTCAAAATAGAAAATCACAGTATGTGAACATTGGGTTAACATTCCAAAATAGTTACCAGGTCATTCCCTCCTGGGTGATTCCCTTAAAGTAATAAATGGGAGAACTATATCAAGGGTACCTTAATTTTAGTAATAGAAGGGATATTTTCCTTTTAAATTTAAAACATTTAAAACAATTTTTTTTTAGATTTGTTTTAAAATTTTTCATTTTCAAATTCTCCCCCCTTCCTCCCCACACCCACCCCACTTCACCCCCACTGAATAGGCCCATGTGAAGTTATACAAAACATTTCCTATAGGTCATGTTGAAAAAGAAAACATAGATTCCCTCCCCCCAAAAAACTCAAGGAAAAAAAAGAAAGTAAAAAAAATAGTAGGCTTTAGTCTGTATTCAGACATGATTTCATTTCTTTCTATGGGTATGGATAGTATTTTTCATCATAAGTCCTTCAGAGTAGTTTTAAATCATTGTATTGCTGAGAATAGCAGTCATTCAGAAATGAATGCCAATTTTACTATTACTCTGTACATAGCACACATCACTTTGCTTGAATTCATGAAGGATTCTCCTGGTTTTTCTGATAGCATCATGCTCATTTTTTATAGAAAAATAATACTTCTTTATAATCACAAACCACAATTTATTCAGCCATTTCTCAATTGAAGACCAGTTCTCCATTTCCAATCCTTTGCCCTGAGAAAAGAGCAACTACAAATATTTTATATATATATATATTTCCATTTAAAAAAAAAGCTTCTTGGGATTCATGCCTCATAGTGATATTGTTAGGTCAAAGGATATGCATGATTTTATAACCATTTGGGCATGGGTCATATCTTTTGATTATTTATCAGTTGGGGAATGGCTCTTTTATATATATATACATATATATATACATATATGGAAGGTTTAATGTAAAATTAAATGTAAAATGTAAAAGCTTTAATGTAAAAGCTGCTAAATCTTGTTATCCTCATTGCGGCTCCACTATACTTGAATTATTTCTTTCTAGATGCTTGTTATGTGTGTGTGTATATATATATATATATATAATGACTTGGAAGTTCCAGAATTTGGCTATAATATTCCTGGGAGTTTTCATCTTTTGAATCTCTTTCAGGAGGTGATAGGTGGGTTCTTTTGATTTCTATTTTACCCTTTGCTTCTAGAATATCAGGACAGTTTTCCTCAATAATTTTCTTTTTTTTTCTTTTTCTTTTTCTTTCTTTTCTTTTCTTTCTTTCTTTTTTTTTTTTTTTTTGCCAAGATAATTGGGGTTAAGCAACTTGCCCAGGGTCACACAGCTAGGAAGTGTTAAGTGTCTGAGATCAAATTTGAACTCAGGTCCTCCTGACTTCAGGGCTAGTGCTCTATCCACTGCATCATCTAGCTGTCCCAGGTTCTTTTTTTGATCATGGCTTTCTGGTAGAACAATATTTTAAAATTATCTCTTCTGGATCTGTTTTCTAAGTCAGTTGTTTTTCCAATGAGATATTTCACTGTTTTCCCCTATGTTTTCATTCTTTTGGATTTGTTTTATTCTATCTCATTTCTCAAAATCATTAGCAGCTTCCATTTGCTCAATTCTAATTTTTAAGGAATTATTTTCTTCAGTGAGCTTTTGTAACTCCTTTCCCATTCAGGCAACTTTGTTTTTTTAAGGCACTCTTGATTAGCTTTTTGTATTTCCTTCTGCATCACTCTCATTTATGTTCCCAATTTTTCCTCTACATCTCTTCTTACTTGATTTTCAGAATCTCTCTTGAACTCTTCCATGGTCTGGGACCAATTCTTATTTTTCTTGGAAGCTTTGGATGTAGGAAATATCACTTTGCTATCATCTTCTGAGTGTGTTTCTATCTTCCTTGTCACCGCAGTAATTTTCTATGGTCAGAATCTTTTTTCTGTTACTTGTTTCCCCAGCCTATTACTTGGCTTTTAATTCTTTGTAAAGTTAGGTCTGTGTTTCCAGGGTGGAGGGGGCAATGTCCCAAATTTCAGGGGTTTTGTGCAGCTGTTTTCAGAGAGCCTTCTAGGGCCCTGTACTGTGAACCAGCATGGCTACTTAGATCTGAATATGCCAGTAAAGACGTCCCTGCAATCTCCCTCTGACCAGCTGTCGCACCCTCCCTGTCTAGGAACTGTTGGTCATGTGCTGTCAGGGTTGCTGTTGCTAATGCAGCACTGGGACTACTACTGTTGATTCAGTGGCCTGATCCTGGGCTGGGACTCCCCTCAGCCAAGTGCTCCAGATTTTTCTCATTTGAGTTGTCTTTCAGCTTTGTGGGCTGAAAGGTCTGGAGATTGCTGCCACTGGAGCCAATTTAGAGGCCCCACAGCTCAGGCTGCACTGTGATTCTGTTCCAGACCCACCCCAATGTAACAGACCCCTCCTGCTCACCTTCCAAGCCACCTTTGGCTGGAAAACTGTTCCACTCCATCTTTTTGTGATGCTTTAAAACTTTGTTTAGAGTCATTACTTAAAGATATTTGGAGGGATCTGGGAGAACTAGGCAAATTCCATCATCTTGGCTCCATCTTCCCTTTGCAATTCTGAGAGCCATTTTAAATACTAGTTATTACTATTTTTCTGCCAACTTCCCCTCAAATGAACAAACAAGCAACAAAAAAGAAAAATAAAATCTTTGAAACAGATATACATAGCTAATCAAAACAAATTACCCAATAGTCACATCCAAAAATGTATATCTCATTCTGTTTCTTGAGTCCTTCATCTGTCAGGTGCTACTACTCATGTAAGCTAAAATATGGTTTGTTGTAACATTGTTCAGAGTTCTTAAAACTTTGAAAATTGTCCTTACACTATTGTTTGTACAATATCTTAGTTCTGCTCACTTCATTCTGCATTAGGTTGTGAAAGCCTGCCCAGATTTTTGAGAAACCACCCCTTACAGTAATCTATTACATTCTTATATTGTAATTTATTTATCCATTCTCCAATTGACTGGCACTTCCTTAGTTTCCAGGAGGGAAGAGAACAAGCATTTATTGTGTATTATGTGCCAGGTACTATGCTAAGTACTTTAAAATACTATCTCATTCAATCTTCACAACCCTAGGGAATAGGTGCTATTATTATCTACATTTTACAGATGAACAAACTGAGGAAGACAGAGCTTAAGTGATTTATTTGTTCAGGGTCATAAAGTATCTCTGAAGCTGGATTTGAACTCAGTCCTTCTTGATCCCAGGCCCAGCATTTTATCTACTTTACTACTTACCAATATCTGCCAGTACAAAAAAAGCTACTCTAAATATTTTTTATACATATGCAGCTTTTTCTTCTTTTTTTGATCCCATAATACAAATCCTTCTTTAAAATGTATTGCAGATATACTTGTAGGCTAAAATAATCTATACCAGACATAATTTTGGCTTGGGATGACAGAGAGTCATTATAAACATGAATTGCTACCCAGGCTACACTGATAATAATACTCTCAGAGATCAGGTCTGAGGTGTTGTTTTTGAGGATTTAAAAAAAATAGTATTTTTGTCTTTTCTCTTGCTGTCAGCCAGTTCTTATTACTAACTGCACTTAAAAAAATCAGATGATTATGTATTTAATGTATCTAAGTAGGGTCTGGATAAGATCTGAGGGACTCTCCTATAAAGGAGTATATTAACTTTGTTGTGAGGTCTTTGTGACATATTTTGGGGCCTTGCTGTTGGTAACAGAAAATCACTGAAAGTTTTTGAAAAGAAGAGTGATATCATTTTTGGAAAGACCAATTGGGGTATCGTGGGTAGAATGTCAGGTCTTCAAGATTAAGAACTTTTGTATAAAGATCCTAGATCTAGAGCTGGAAAGGATTCAAAGACCTTCAAGTCCAGAGAAATTCAATAAGTCTGAACTAGGAGCAAAGGGGGGAGGTAAAGCCAGGTCCTCTCTGTGATTGTGGCCATTTCTGTTGTGATATGTGTGTGTGTATGTGTCTTTGCAGCCTCAGTGTCTGGCATATTATATTGTATAGTGAAGTATTTAATAAAAATTTAATTCAGTTGAATGGATTGGGGGAGAGGAAAGGAAGATGGTGAGAGAAAGAAGAAAAGACAAGAAGAGGAGAAAGGAAAAGAAGGAGAATAGAGGAGAGGGGATGAAGGAAAAGAGAAAAAAGGGGAGAGAAAGAGAAGAGGAAAAGAGAAGAGAAAGGGGAGAGGCAAAGGGGGGGTGGGGATTCTAAGAGAGGAAATTGAAAGAAATAACTCCAGAGAACTGATGAAATGGAAAGCTAAGTAGTCTGGTGGATAAAATGCCAGGCCTAGAAGTCAAGAAGATAACTCTGAGTTTAAATCTGACCTCAGGCACATAATAGCTATGAGATCCTGGGCAAGTTACTTAACCCTGTTTGCCTCAGTTTCCTCATCTGTAAAGTGAGAGCTGCAGAAGGAAATAACAAGGGCTTCAGGATCTTTGGCAAGAAAATCCCAAATGGGGTCATGAAGATTTGAACACATGACTGAAATGTATATGGAGAATGAAGTCAAAGATGACTTTTCCTGACCCTAATTATTTCCAAGGCAGTTATCAAGAGAAAAAATGTAAGCTATCAAACAATCATAGCACTAATTAGAACACAAAAGATTCTAGATGCTAAAACTTCTAAAAGTTGAAGAGTAGGAGAAAAGGGGGGGGGATAATAATAGCATTTCTACTCTCCTTATCCTTTCCTCCCAAAAGAAAAAGGGCCATTTAAACATTTTTTAAAAGGAAGAAAAAGAACAAAGGGAAGTTTAGTGGGAAACATTTTAAAACTAACCTATTTAATATATTTACCTTTTTAAAAAATCCTATTTTTTCTATTTTTTCTGGTATATAAAAAGTTCACGTTTATTGATTTTTTTTTCAAATTCAGAATAACAGTATAAAAGTTGTTTTTTAAAAAATTTGACAACTATACCTATCCCCTGATTTTTTTTTTTCCATTCAAGTTTTCTAAAGCCAAGGTTTTGCTATAGTTTCATTGGCTCTCATCCCACAAAACTAATGGCAATGCTAGTGTTTAACTGATACTCATAAATATTGACTTTATTAATAATAATTCATACATTAAAAGTTACAGATGCAGAGTATTTTTCACTTACATTATTTCAGTTGATACAACCCCTATGATATAAGGAATACAAATATTATCTGTAATTCTTTCCCAATGATGTGTTTGGGGTTCAGCACCAAAATGTTGAAATTGGTAGCACTAAATAATGAGATTTAAGAGAGTAATTGGCATCAAATGTTGGGGTTTGATCATGTGAAGAATTCACAATGGCCATTCTCTTTGTCAAAAGATAGGTTTGTTTAGGAAAAGAATTTACAGACAAAATAAACATAATAGATTTGGGAGAACATATAACAATTAACAATGAAAAAGATAAGTTCCCTAGTAGAGCTCACAATGAATCAAGAGAAAGGGAATACTTCATGAAGTGGAAATGCTCCATTGATGGCAGGGTAAATCTTAAAAGGAATTTAGAACTCTAAAAGTGTTATCTATAATAAGGAGAAAGAACACTATGAGGCAGTGCGGGATGAGAGGAAAGACCCCACAAGGCAGAGAACATTGTGGAGGACTAACCCAAAAGAATTCAGCAAAGATGGAGTGGGCCATAGACAGATTTATAGGGGAAATTTAACCTGACATAACTTGGCTTTCTGACTGGATAGAGTAAGGTAGGCCACTAGACCTCCACAAGGGTGGGATTGCAAACTTGAGCTCATCCCATTGGTGCCCTTTCCTGCTTGCCTCAGGGAGTAATTTTATTAGTACTTCAGGCTTTTTCTGCCAACTCCACCTCCTAACCCAGGACCTCATCACTTTCAAATACATTAATTTATTTTATATGATCACCCGTGATATAAGGAATACAAATATTATCCATAGCACTTTCTCTTAAAAAATAAATCTATACCCAACAAAAAAAGAAAAAAATGAGATGGTTAGATTAAAATTTTTAAATAATTGATTTTATTTTTAAAAAATGTTTTCTTTTCATCAAATTTATAGTTAATTTACTTGACTTTAAAACTAGATACTTGGAAGAAGATGAGCAAAACTATTTTCAGCTTACAGTTTACTATGCTATACTGGGTAAAAGTCAAACATTTATTGTAGCCACTTTACTGAAATAAATGTTTAATTTATGCCTTCTTGCTGACAGAAACTGGAAACAAGATATTTTGTGATATTCAAAATCAAGGAAAAGAAAATAAATCTAAACCTTTTTGAGATACACCTACCCACTTTTTCCAGGTTTGATTTGGAACCAGATCTGAAAACTTTTGAAAAGTATCAGTCAAGAGCCGCTAATAGCTCTGATTATTTCCATTTTAGTAATTGGGAAATTGATATTCTAATTGGTAATTAATGAAATGATCAAGAACTCAAAGTCAGCTTTTCCTACTACAGGTCCAGGAGTAAGCTTACCTACTGCCTCACCTCTGCCTTTTTTACTTTGCCTTTTTCGTTTTTCTTTCCCAAATTCCAGCTTGGGTAGTAATACACAATTATTTTTTAACATTTTTAAAATTTTGAGTCCGAAATCCCTCTCTCCTTTTAGTATTTCCACCCCTTGAGAAGGCAAGCAATATGATATCACTTATTCATGTAAAATGATACAGAACACATTTCTATATAAGCCAGGTTGCTCCCTCTCCCCCCTTCCTAAAAAATAGAGCAAGAAAAAATAAAGTGGAAAAAAAATTATATTTCAATCTTCATCTAAAAATTCATTAGTTCTCTCTCTTTCTCAAAGTAGATAGCATTTTTCTGTGGTAGATCTTTGTACAGATGCATTTATGAAATTCTCCTGTTTATATATTCAGCATGTTTGTGGTAAAGAAAACAGGACCTTTTAACCTGGATACCATATTTTTTTTTTCTCTACATCTTCATCTTATTCTGAATAAAAGCTTTCCCTCCACCCTATTCCTGGGCAGCTTTTGGGAAACATTTCCATAATACTTCCTCATAACAAATTCTCTAGGAACCAAATTCTGAGAGTAGCTAATCTAACCAAACCTTTTTTTCTAAGCTAGCAGCTTCTCTAGGCAGGACAGAGATGTGGCCACGTAGCTGTCCCTACATGGTTAAGTTCTTTCTCAATGAAGCATTAATTTTTCCAATTGTATCCTAAGCTCTTATGGAAGGAGAAAATCTGTCTTAAAGTATCCTTTGAACATGAAACAGAATTTAGTTATATCCTCATCTGTACTATGAGATAGCTGTTTTGGATGGCTAAATCCATGATCCTATAAAACCACAGGTCTAGACAAAAACATACAACAAAAAAATCTGCTCTATCTACTTTGGAAATTCATTCTAGTTGGAAGTCAACATTTTCATTCTATCATCATTATAACTAAAACTTATATGACTTTTCACTTGGCCCTAACATCTGTCAACCAATAAGTTTTTATTAAGCACCTAAAAGTCCTGAGCCTGTTGGGGAGTTCCTTGTCCGTAGAGAGCTTTTGTTCTAATGGAGGAATCTAAATGTCAATACTTAGGACTTGGAAGGTAACCTCTGAAAGAAAAAGCTGCTGGGATGGGTAACCAGAAAAGCCTACAGGAGATAGAATTGGAACCAAGGAAACTAAGTCTGAGAGATAGAGATGAGGGAGCAGAGCATTCCGGGAATGGTAGACTACCAGTTAAAGGCCCTGAAACTGGAGATGAAGTGCCAGATACAAGGAAGGGCCAACAGTCCAATAAGCCTGAATCAGTTTGTGGACAGGAATAAAGTTTAATACATCTAAAAAGGTCTGAAAGAGCTAGTTTGTAAATGGCTTTAAATGCCAAAAAGCTTTATATCTGATTCAATAGGAATATGTTGAAGTATTTTTTTTTTTTCCAGAAGCAAATGTTCTAAGACCCCAGAGATTGAAGTAGGAATTCACTAAAACAAAAACTTATGGAAAAATTGGATAGCAGCATAGAATAAATTAGAGTTATAGATCAATACCTCACCCCTTATACAAAGATAAAATCCAAATAGGTTTGTGACCTATATATATGATGTAACATCATAAGCAATTGGAGAAACAGAAAAAAAAATACCACAAATATGAATAGAAGAATTCATAACCAAGCAAGAATAGAGTGTCATAAAAGATAAAATGAATGACTGGGATTATATAAAGAAATTTACTGAATAGAATAGTGACATGGTCATATCTATGCTTTTGGACAGACAGACATTATTAATGGTTCTCATTTTACAGATGAAGAAACTAACGTCATACCTTTAATAGCAAACAGAACTGGGACTTGAAACTAGGTTTTCTGACTCCCAAGTTCTGCTTCCCCACACTCCTGCTGCTACAAAAGGCACATTCATTCCTAGGTTATGATTGGCTCTGCTAGTTCTTTCCACTTGCTTAAACGTCACTCTGGAGTGTATGACTACTTGATGGGGAAAAGGAAAAGTAGCAGGCATGGGGCTGAGCGAGGGCTGATAAAAAGACAAGAGTCAGGAAGTATCTCAGCATAACTGTGAATGACTTCGTAAGACTGAAAGCACTTCTGTTCTATGAGTGACTGAGTGTTCCTACACTTGCTTAAGGGAACCCAAGGAAGTAAAGAATTATGGCTGGTCAGTTTCCTGATGTATAATTCAAGAGATCAGGTCCTTCCTTTCCTCGTTTTTAATTCAAAACTGTTGACATTGTTATCTAAAATAATTATTTTATTATTGCTACTGGCAAATAAGTCTACTCAATTATCTAGATTAGAGATAAACTACTCGTGGCTGAGTTTGCATAATTTTTTCCTCCACTTTAGATGTGCTGAAAACTAGCAGAGGGCATTGTTTTGGAGCAGAGTCCCTTCAGAGGAGGAAAAAGGAATGCCATATATAAAAAGCAGCAAGGTAGCCATTTTGGCTGGACCATAGAAAGCAGTAAGGAGACTGTGTGCTGAGACAGGGACTTTAAAGGCCAAACACAAGAGTTTATATTTATTCCCACAGGCAACAGGAAGCTAAAGGAGTCTGTTGATAATCAAGTGGCATGGTGCTTAAGGAAGCTCACCCTGGTGATTTGGTGGTGAATTCAGTAAATGGAATGGGGAGACTTGAAGCAAGAAGATCAATTAGAAGGTTATTGCAACAGTCCAGGGGAGAGGTGATAAGAGCTTCACCTAAAATGATGGCTGCATGAATAGAGAGAAGGACTTTGATGTAAGAGATGTTGTGAAGGTAGAAATACCAAGATTTAGCAAATGACTGAAAATAGAGGGAAAGGAAGGGGAAAATTAAGGATAACACTGAGATTATGAATCTGGGATGCTACAGGGGTGGGTAGGACTCTTAGGAAATGATGAAGTTAAGAGAGAGGAGTAGGTTTGGGGAAGAAGGTAATGAGCTTTGTTTTGGACACTGTGACATCTGTTGGATAAGGCACTTGGCTTTGTACTTTCTGGGATGCATTTTCCTTAGTCAACTAATATGTATGAGGAAGTCTATATGCCCAGACATTGGGCCAAGCACTGGAGATACAAAGAAAGGCAAAAGATAGTCCCAGCTTTCAAGGAGCTCCCAGTCTAACAGGGAGACCATTCAAACTGTACAAATAAAATATAAACAGGATAAATTGGACTACATCATTTCTAAGCCCTCTTTTAGCTCTAGAATCCTATAAGTAAAGGAACCTGGGTTCTAGTCCTGGTCTTGCTACTTTGGGAAAGTTTGGGCATAGGATTGTAGAAGGAATCCTGGAGATCATATAATCCAGCATGCTTTTTTTCTCCCTTTCCTTTCCCTTTCTCTCCTTTCCCTTTCTTTTTGAGTTCTCCTTTCCCTTTTTTTCCTTTCTCTTCTCCCTTTCCTTTCTTTTTCCTTTTCACTTTATCTTTTTCTTTCTGTTTCCCTTTCCTTTTTCCCTTTCCCTTTCTTTCCCCCTCCTCTCTTTCTCCCTCTCCCCTTTTCTTTCTCTTTTAACTCTCACTTTCCTTATCTTCCCCTTTTCCCCCTCTTTCTCCTTTTGCCTCTCAATAAGCCTATTCCTAGTTCTCTTTTTCTAACATTGAAGAAAAGAAGAAAACCAGACTGTAACTATAATGTACATAGGCAAGCAAAACAAATCCCCACATTGTGTGTCAATATACATCTCATTCTATAATTTGAGTCTATCCTCTTTCTGTTAGCAGGAGGGTAGCTTACTTCAGCATTGGTACTTTGGAACTGTGGTTCGTCACAGCCTTAATCAGAGTGTGTAAGTCTTTTTGAAAATTTGTTTCCCATTTTAAAAACTCCAAGCTTACATTAACTAAAATGAACATTTCCAAATATATAGAAGAGAAAGGATTGTACATAAACCTTGCTTTTCATTCTTAAGGGCTTTCCGGATTATTGTTACAATTTTGTTGTTGATATGTAAGTTCTTCTGGTTCTGTCCATTTCATATTCTCTCAATTCATTCAAATTTTCTTGGGTTTTTCCAAAACTATCTCATCATTTCTTAGGAAATGAAAACATTCCATTACATTCATGTACCACAATTTGTTCAAACATATCCAGTTGTCAGGTTCTCCTTAACTTTCAGTCCTTTGATACAGTAAAGACATCTCTTAAGTATTTTGGGACACATGGGTCATTTTCCTCTTTCTTTGATCTCTTTGGGATAACCTGTTTATTTGACAAATGAAAAAATTAACCCTAGAGAAGAGAAATCACTTATCAGAAGTCACAAAATTAGGATTCAAATTCAAGTTTCCTGATTCCAAATTCTGGTTTCTATGTCATCTCTCTGTCATTAACATTTCTAGGCTTCAGTTTCCTCATCTGTAAAAATTGGGGTTAAATAATGAAAAGCAGGAATGTCTATATTTTTTAAAATGTGTATGTTTGTGTTTATACATATATATAGGTGCTATGGTTTGTTTTTTTGGGGTGTGCGTGCCAATATTTTTCCAAATAAAAGGTAATGTGGTGGACCTTTAAAGAAATAGATTCAAGACCTGCCTCTGGCATCTATTAGTTATAAGAAAGATTCTGGGAAAATCACATGTCCATATATATAAAGCACATTTGCACTGGTAGAGGGAAATTCCAGCAGCTTCCTGCACTGAAGAATCACAAGTCTGGTCAAAAAAACAAATTTTGCTCCTAATTTTTTTTTCTTTTACCTTCATTGTCTACATTGTTTGATAGGGGAATAAATCTTGATCTAAATGTTGTACAATTCTTAGAATTTGTAAGGCACATAACATCAGACTGTAGGTAGTTTAAAGATATTTTTTAATTTGGTGAGTGATTCATTCCCTAGTAAAGTTTCTTCTCCTGGAATCTAAGGCATCAGGGAGAGAAAGAGGCCAAGAGGTAAATATGGTGACCATAAAATGTTAGATCCAGATGAGTCCTTGGGAAAAGTATCCTCAAACTGCTTATTTCAAAAATGAGGAAATTGGGGCCCCAAAGGAGAGGGAGTGATTTGGCCAATGCCAGGGTTTGATGGACATTGCCTGTGAATTCATCTAAACCCTTCTTGAATCTCCTTGTGTTTCCAGTTCTATAGTATGCCAAAATAGGTAACTTCTTTCAAATCCTCATTTTAAGAGGAAAGGGAAGAAGGGAAAGGAAAGATGTGAAATCCCATCCTGGTATAAAATCGGAAAAAGGTCAGTTCAGAAAGAAAATGGGAGAGAAAGGTATTAGAGAATATGAGACTGGAACTTCCCTTCAGTCCTTTCAAGTTCTACAGCTATGCTGAAACAAATGTTCTGGTCATTCCCCACTTCCTTCCTTTCCCTCCCAACTTGAAAAGTTCTACTTATTAATGAACCAGTGACCTCGACCTTGACCTCTACCAAAAGCTAGCTAAGTGGAAAAGTGAGAATCTGGAATCAGGAGCATCTGGATTCAGATGTGGTCTCAGACACTTACTAGCTGTGTCACTCTGGGCCATTTATTTAGCCTGTCTGCCTCAATTTGGTCATCTGTAAAATGGGAATAACACCTACTTCTAGAGCTGTTGTGAAGTTTAAGTGAAAAGCACTGCAAGCATTCAGGTACCAGAGAAATGCTTGCTAAAATTCTATATTTAAAGTTAGAAGAGACTTTAGACGTCATCAAGTCCGATTCATCCTGTCTAGATCCCATTTGGTGTTTTCTTGTTTTTTTGTTTTTGTTTTTTTTTCTCTTTGCTGAGTTTGCTTGGTTTCCTTCTCCAGCTCAGTTGAGGAAACTGAAACAGACAGGGTTAAGTGATTTTACTAAATTAAGAAATTAATGACACAGCTAGAAAGTGTCTTAGGTTAACGCTGAACTAAAAAAGATGTGACTGGACTGGTTATTCTATTATGCACTGAGCCTAGGTGTATACTGGTATTAGCAAATCACTAAATCCCTTAACTTCCTCATTTAGAAAATGAAAGAGCTAGGTATCTTCCATCTTTGAAATTCTGAGGAGAAGAAGATACTTTCTTTTGTCTTCTGTTTTGTTTTTCTTATTCCCATGATCCTCTTTCCCCATCATTGTTTATCTTTCCTTTCCCACTCCTTCCTGTAAATCGAGCATAACACTTTCCCAGGCCCCCCATAACAAGTCTGCTATAGTTTCATGTACCCAAAGAAGGAAATTGAGGAAGTGAAAGACCTAATGGTCTCTGCTTAATTAGGAAACAGTTAAATATATCATCTGGAGAGGAGGCTATCCATTGTAAGTAGAATCCATGAACTGAGATCAGAATCTTGGCTCTGTCATTTACTACTAGAGGTGCAAGGTACTCACTGGGCATCAGTTTCCTTATTTGTAGAATGAGTTTGAGCTATAAGATCTGTAAAGTTTCTTCCATCTTTAATATGTTACGGTTCTGTGGAGTTTGGGAAGGGAACCCCCAAAAAGAGTTTATTGTAATTGTACCTCCAATTAAAGCCGACTAAAGTACAAAAATTTAGCAAAGAACCTGAAACTAGAAGATACTTTTATCCAGTTCTTCATGGCATTGATATGCTAATTTTATGGCCTAGAGGTAGAACTGAGGAGTGGTCTCAGGAATTTGGTTATCACTGATCAGCAGACCTAGCACCAGAAGACTTTAGAATCATTGACAGATTGTTAGAACTATAGCATTCTAAGGTTTGAGAGTCTCAGGATCCCTAATTTATCTTCGTTAAAGTTTAAAGGAAGAAATATTATTATATTCCTAGGCCAGAAAACTTTGTACAATCATTGACAGATCACCAGGCAATATACTCCAATGTTGGGGGGGGAGAGGCAGGAGGGAAGAGACCTCCAAAGCCAGAAGACTTTAGAAATACTCTAAGGTCAGGATGATGAGGTATAGATTTGGGGTATTCAAATCAAATTGAGGTCTAGTGGCAGGTTTGGGGTACAGGGAGTCAAATGAAGCTCCCCTGCAACTCCTTTGGATTCGGCGCAAGGATACAGAGTTAAATGAGCTCTAGTAGCAGCGCAAGAGTCCTCTGTAAAGAAATTTACAGGCCCCAAAACCTAGATTGATAAAAGAGGTTTATTTTGGGGTTTGGAAGTAGATTAAAGTCTTGTTAGTAAAAGGTGAAGGTAGAGATAAAAGGGCACCGGGAACAGGATTCCAGTGGGCAGAGACCGTTGGCATGCCAGGTGTAAGGCTGCCATGTTAGGAACCTCTGCAAAGAGAGAGCTCCAGTTTGGCTCTTTTATAATGAGAGATTTAGCTAAAGGGGCCTGTGGGTGGAGTCCCAAGTTGGCTCAGATCCCATGGGGGCTGGGACAAGCCCAGATCTCCTATGGAATTCAAAGGGATGCTTTTGATCAGGATTTATGAATCAAAGGTCTTAGCTTCTTGAATTGATTATGCATCAGCTAGGAGGGGCTGGGAATCAGAAAGGAATAATCAATCTGAAAGGATTAGTTTCTTAAAGGGACCACAATGGGCTTCTTTGGAGACCTTGAAATTATTGCTGTCTCCCCTAATTCTATGATGAATTCTTTTCAAGAAATTGTTTTATTCCAGGAATTATTGGTTTGGAACAAAATGAGACACTTGGGAATGCATATATAACCTTTACTTTAAAAAAAATCTATTTTCAGTTAACAAAGCTTAAAATAACATTAATTTGTTAACTATTGTTAATAAGTGACATCAAATTAACAAACTGATTTCAAATTAATTCTAAGTTTAATCTTTTCAAATTTCAATTCATTCTATAATTAAATATTTATTTTTCTCTGCCCCTCAACACCTTATCACTCTCACCCATATTGGAATGGAGATATTTGACAATGGCCTCTCAAGTACTTTAAGGACAAATATATCAAAGAGTCCATCAGTAAATAAGTGCCTACTATGGGTCAGGCTCTGCCTGAAAAGAAAAGAAGAAGACAGTCCTTGGTCCTTATTCTGAAAGAGTTTATAGTCTAATGGAGGAAATAGTTTACTTTAAAAAAAAAAAAAAAGCAACACACATAAAACCATGTATCAACAAGTTATATACAAGATAAAATGGAGATAATACAGCATAATTCCTACTAAAGTTAGTGCCCCATTCATTCCACTGCTTATTTCCAGGCATTTCCTCAATAGTTCCTACTTCTCTTCCCCTTCCACTCCATAATAACTTTCTTCCAGCTCTGAAATCACCATCAAAAAAGTTCTGCTATTTTAAAGTATTCCCTTGTTCCCTGAAGAACATAAAATATTCTTTTCCATACCCCTTCCCTTCATGCAACTGGTTTAGCCCCCAGGCTTCTCCAAATGAGCCATCTAAAAGCCAAATCACTGTAACTTGATTGCTTCATTCTTCTAAGTAATCTGATTTGACTATATAGTTTCCCTATTTGTAATTCATCTCTTTTTTCTTTATTTTTAATCAAACACTAAGAAGCTAGAGCACTGATCTAGACTGGCTTTTGCCATGGATTTATGTGGCGCTTTGCCTGAGTTTCCTCATCTTTAAACTAATTGGGTTGAAATCCATGTCTCTAACGTCACTCTTATAATAATTATAACTTACTTTTATATTTATATAAAATTAATATTTGTGCACCTATGAAGCAGTAATAAAGATACCAGAAGTATTAAATAGAAATAGATTTGGGAGAGCATTATTGTAAAATAATATTGAAGAGATTTGGCTTATGGCATAAAGAAATTATGTCATAGGCATCCATCCCAGATTACAAAGTTTGTTGTTTGTGTGTATAGCACATAGGCTCAATAAATACATCTAGGTAAGGCAGTCATACTGAATGGATAATTTGCTCTTCAGAGTACAATTTTAAAGTCTCAGAGGAGTGGAGGCAGGATCTGTGAAATAATGGGGAAGAACCCAGGAGGAATTAGGGAAATAAAGGCAGGATCCAGAAGAAGTTATATGGAATCCACCTGATGACCAGGGTTCTAGACATGTCTAAAGATACACCAATCAAGTTCTCAAAGGTTGTTGATGAGGGTTAGGAAAGGGGGGAACCCCTTTTGGTTCGGCGCAAGGATACATAGTTAAATGAAGTCTAGTGATGGCGCAGAGTCCCATGTAAAGGAATTTATAGGCCTGAAAACCTAGATTGATTAAAAAAAGGTTTATTGTAGAGTTTGGAAGTAAGCTTAAAAACTAGGAAAACATCAGAGCCAGGGTCACTCCGGTGGGCAGAAATCCTTGACATGACCAGCGTAAAGATGTTTGGGACCTCTGCAAAGTGTGGACTCCAGAGTTGCCCCTTTTATAATGGGGGCTTTTGGGGATCTTGTAGATGGGTGGAGTCCCAGGCTCCTGGCGGATTTTCAGCCAGGGTCAGCATTGAATAGAATTCAATGGGTTTTCAGATAAGGAAGAAACTGTTTGTGGGGGTTGGGAAATCTGAGCAGATAGTGGAGGGCTGGGGAAAGCCCATATATCTTTGGAATTCAAAAGGGTGCTTTTGGACCAGGATTTGTGAATCAAAAGGTCCTAGCTTCTTCAGCCTCAGTGGGGTTGGAAATCAGAAAGGAATCTTAAAGGGAACTCAACCCCTGTCAGTTAAGATGCTAACTAAACAGTTTCTAGTATTGGAGTTCTAGACAATGGAAAATCAAATGGGTTAATTAAGAGTTTCTGCTTCACATAATAAGAATTTTGGCTTCACTTTATTCTATACAAACAAGACAGCCCGGGAGAACTAGTTTCCTTTTTGTACCCTTTTGTGTACTTGATTATGGTTGATAAAACCAGGATGGACTCCTTTTAGCATTTCCTGATAAGGAAAGAGAATAAGCTGGTTTTAAAGTTTCCCATCACATATACGTGCATTACATACACACATAAATATAAGTTTAGAAAGTTTTGAAAGCAATCTTTACACATTATTGGAAAAATAAAATACTTTTGAGGAAAAAACAAAACAAAACAAAAAAAGAAAGTGTTTTCCTCGAAATAATTCTGGCTAGGCAAGAATTGCAAAAATCTCCTTTTTATTAGATAAGGAAACTGAGGCTTTAGAGAGAAATTAAGTGAATTGCCCTCAATTTGCACAACTAGTAAGCATCAGAGCCAAAGCTGGGATTGGAACTTAAGTCTCTCTCGAATTCATTAAACTTTCTTTTCCACTAGACCATGCTTGCTGCCCTAGTCTGAGTTTTGTTTGCCAAGGGTGGGAGAAGGTCAGGGCTATTTGTTTTGTGATTTATAAAACTGGCTTCTTTTGCCTAGTAGATGGGCTGAGGGAGGGAGCTGGATTTATATTTGACTGTTTCCTCCCAAGTACTTTCTGATGAAGCAGGAGGGAATTGTTTCCTTTACTGAAATTGTGGTCCTTATAAGAGTATCACTCTTAGAGATTGCATCCCCTTTTCTGAGCTTAGAGATCAAGATCTCCCAGGCTCCTAGGAATTGAGATTGAGCCTAATCTTTCCGGATAAGAGAAGCAATACTATTTAGGGGCAAATCAACTCCCATAGAAATTCTAAATTTCTCATTCAATTGAGGAATCCTAATCTGATCAGTTAGGGCTGTCCCAGTCCCCATCTAGATAACCACTATAATAGCCTCCCTGAATTAAGGTCTTTGCCTATGGCCCATGCACTTTGCTAGGACCCTGCCCACTGAACTTTCTCAGCACCAAAATTCCATTTCCAAATACATGTTTGCTATTATAGAAGTCAGCCTCTTTGCAAACTGATTTCTATCCAACAATAAATTTTCATATTGCAATTAATAATTTGGGAACGAGTAAATTCGTTCACTCCTAAACCTTCGGCCCATTTAATATTTAACAACTCTCTTATTGCCTCCAACCACCTGGGATTGTGAGCATTCAAACCGCATTACTATCAGTTAGCTATTCATTTTAATTCATGACCTCCTTAGCTCTTGTTAAAAATAAAATGTCCCCTCTAGTAATTAATCCTTGTTCACTGTTCATCATAAATTATGAATGGACTAGCATCTGGTTGCTGCCAGGGAAATTTTGCTATTAGTGTGCAAGAATACAGGAGTTTGTAAATAGGTGATATGAGACAGTCTGGGCCACCTGAAATTATTGGATGTATATTGGGGTGAGAAGGCAGGAAATGCATGTCTTGATCACTGGCTATAGCATCTGACCCTCTATTTCTAAAAGGACCCAATTGTGCTCCATTCATTCCACTGTTTTCTCCCAGCCTCTGTCCCAAGCAATATTTTCTGCTTCTCCCCTCCACCTGGGTACCTTCCCCTCCTCTTGTTTTAAAATCACCTTCAAATCACTTCTGCCATTTTCTTGGAATGATTTGTCAGTCTACTCTCCATGGCCTTACTTACCATCTTGATACTTTTTAGTCCCAAATGCCTCTCTCTGATCACTATTCCCTGCTTTTGTTGTCTATACTAGAGTATAGGTCTGGGATTGTTTTTGCTACTTTATTTATATCCTTTGTACTGGGTACCATACTTGTGGCTCCTTGTTCAGCCATTTCAGTCATGTCAGATTATTTCTGACCTCTGTCCATGGAGTTTTGTAAGTGAAAATACTAGAGTGGTTTGCCATTTCCTTCTTCAGTGGCAAATAGGTTAAATGATTTGCTAGGTCATACAGCTAGAAAAATTCTGAGACTAATGCTCACTGTACAACCTAGCTGTTTCTTTGTGGTTTAGTAAGCTCTTTTAAAAATACTTTTTCATCCAGTCTTTTTTTTTCCTTGATAAGTAGTTGTTTATCGAAGGAAGTGGACAAAATGGGGAGAGATGGGGAGCAGTGATTAGATTCACTACAAAGTCAATGAGTTGAAGAGGTCAACCCAGAGCTCTAGGATCTCAGCCTCTTCCTGGACTCTAGGCAGGTCAGCCTGAAGAGTTAGAATCTATTCAGGGGAAAGACCACTAATGGGTATGGCTATAAAGATTTAACTAATTCTAGCTGATGTTTGACTCTGGAGAACTGGGCTGTGAGCATGGGCCAGCTTGATGTCTTCTTGGGCAGCCTTGCCTCTGTAGCTCTGTTGTAAGAAAAAACCAGGGCTCTTGCTGAGGCAGGGGTTAGGTAGCAAAGACATTGAGACTGATGGACGTATTTTCCCCATTCTGGCCTCCAGGCAGGAAGGTAATACCAGGGACAAAAGGGAGCATGGGAAAGGACAGTTACAGTCGGTAATTACCAGTTACTGTCTGTAAAAAAAACCCAGTTATAACTGTCATTGCAAATCTCTTCATGTAAATACTTCTGGGTACAGACTTAGCCAGGGGTGATCAAGGTCCTTTCCAGGTAGATAGTTATCCCTTCCACATCATGGGATGAGAGACATGGTAGGTAACCCCTTGATCTGGAAAATCCATATAAAATTTTTTGGTCCTTTCCTTGTACCAGAAAAGAATCGTGTGTGTGTGTGTTTTCTTTTATGGGGTATTTACATTACCTTGTTAATAAAATTCAGGTTGATATAGGATACTATACATGTATTTTATACATTTCTGAATTTCTGAAAATTTTCTGTGTCATCTACAGGTCTTTGCTCACTTCACATTTTAGTGGCAATTAGTTTGCCAAAACCTGAGTCAATGTATCAAGACAGGTTTAGAAAACTATATTCCTCATCTTCCTCCAATTCAGCCTTTTTCCTCCTCTCTTTCATTATGAGAGGCAGGCAGAAAGAGAGGGAAGAGAAGGGGACTGATAGGCGTACTATTCTTTTTCTCTCTTTATCTGTATCTGCAATTTCCTAACAAAACTGTTCTGAGAGATTTTCCTTTTTCTGAAACCTTTAGAATGTAATCTCAGAGAATGGGTATTTTGATTGGGGGCAAGGGAAGATGGGTTAAAAGAAATAAGGATGGAAAGGTAATTTTGGAGCAAAGATAGAAGGAATATTCCAGTGTGGAGTTTTGTATAACCAGAGGATGGCATTCCGTACTGGGTTGGGGGTGGGAAGGAAGTTGAGGGAGGAAAGTAAAGGGCAGGGAGGGAAAAAGGAGCCAGAAGATAGAAAGAAAAAGAAAAAAGGAATGGAGAAGTGTAAGATTTTCCAAAAGCAATCTTCCTTGGTGTTCTTCCCTAAAAATCACAGAAGCTGATTGGCCGTGTTGTTCAGGCTGTGTCTGATCAAGAAGAACCCTCTTTGTCATCTCCTACAAGTGGTTGTGCAGGATTTGCTAGAAATTCTTCATTGAAGAAAAGCCTTTTATTTTCTTGCTTTTGCCTTCTGGGGTCATGCAAGACAAATAGAATCTTCCACATGACTGTCCTTATTGAAGATAAGCTTCATTCTGTTCCTTGCTTCCCAAATTTTCTCTCTTTGCCATAGCTCCTTCCATGGATCATCATTACATGCAAAACTGTAATTACAATTTTGTTTCCAAAGCAATAGCTCAGGGCAAATTGAATTAAATCCCCTTCAATTCAATTTCAGAAGTGGGCAGAAGGCTTTAATAATGAGACTGTGTTGCTTAGACAGCCAGGACCTTTTCAGTGATCCGGTGATATCTTCTCTATCAGGAATCACTCCTACGGAGGCTGCCATTCTTTGGCAAAAGGTAGATTTATATAGGGAAGAGGTTAGACAAAATGAAAGGATACAATAGACACAAGAAATGGTAAATATGAAATAGTGTGGGAGAGCATATGAAAGACAAGTTCCTCAGTGGAATTCACAATTACCCAATAGAAAGGGAGCAGCCCATGAGGTTGGGGCATGTCCTTAGTTGACAGGCTAAATCCTGAAAGGGGCTTGGTGTCCTAAAAGAGTTAGCTGTTAGGAGAAGTGGGATTAAGAAATACAATGCCCTTAGGATAGCTACCATGTGCCATAGGGGAACAGAGAGGGGAAAAACACTATGAGGCAGAGTGCCATGGAGGACTGACCCAAAGGAAGGCAGCTGCAGTGGGATAGCTCATAAGTAGGTTTTATGGGGAAAATGAAAGAGACATGATAGATTTCTGCAGGGTGAGGAAGGGGGAGAGGAGATCTTAGGGGTTTGACATAACTTGGATTTCAATCTGGACCATTTCCCCAGAGGCTGGGACCATGGAACTAAACTAATCTTTATCCAAGCCTTCTCCCTGCCTGCCCCAGGGATCAGTTCTCTCTGTCCAACACACTATTCAGGATCTCCTCACTAGCTGTGTGACACTGAGGTAATCACTTATCCCTATTTGCCTTCTTTAAAAATAATGCTAAATGTTGGGGAAGCAGTTTAAGTAAATTAATATTTATTTTGGGGCTAGGGCCCTTTCTTTAATCAAACTACCACCTACCGATAAGGTGAGATTCTGGGAGGGAAAGACTAGTAAGTAGAAAGAGCTATGTTCCCCAAATTTGAGGGTATCTGCATTGTGGGCACCCCTTGACAGAGAAGTGGAGAGGCTGAGTCATTTGGGTGCTCATGGGATATGGAGCCTGGGATTTTTGGAGAGGCATTGGAGCAATTTTCTGTTCTACTCAGTCACTCCTTCCTTTTTCCCTCTGTGTCCAGTTTTGGTTAGCTTCTGTAAAAGTAACACTTTGAGTAGACTGGGTGAGAAAAGCCCTATATGGGATGATTAGGCAGCACTAGTCCTAGAGACAGGAGGACCTGAATTCAAATTTGGAGTCTGACACTAGGTGTGTGACACTGGGCAACTCACTTAACCCCTATTGCCTCAGAAAAAGAAAGAAAAAAAAAAAAGACTAGAAGCCAAGGAATCTGTTCTGGTTCTAGCTCTGCTAACTTGCTCACCCTATGGCCTTGGATAAAACAAGCCACCATTCTTGGTTTTCTTGCCTATAAAATGAAGCAGTTGGGTTCCTTCAATTAGCATCTTTTACTGAAGTCTTTACCCATTTCTAATTCATGTTAATATGGCAAAGTAACAATTATGGATATCATTAAGAATCTTTAAGTATTAAGATTATCTTAGTTGTAAAGTATAATTGTATTGTTAAGCCACCCTGGGCTTTGTAACTATTGCTCTGAGGCCGTGCTGATGAGTGAGTGGAAGGAATGAAATCTCCCATTCTCTCATCTCTTCTACCAGTGAACACCCGTCCTTCCTCCAGGCACAATAATCAAATCATTGCTACTAGAAAGGGAGGGTGTTTTTTTTTGTGTGTGTGTTTGTTTCCATTGTAGCCTTCTGTCTGGTCCTAGTTAAGGATGTTGGGACTATCTTGGAGATCTTGTTACTTAGAGATTCTCAAAGGTGTCCAGGTTCATAAAGGGAAAAAAAAAAAATTAGTTTTCTGTGCTGAAAATCAAGTCAACACACATTTATTAAAAACAATTTACTTAAGGAATTTCCTGAATATAACAGGTTCTCAGTCTCTCTCTCTCTCTCTCTCTCTCTCTCTCTCTCTCTCTCTTTCTTTATATATATATATATATATATATATATATATATATATATATATATATATATATATATATATATATATATATATATACATACACACACACATATATAATTTATGTAATGAATGAAGGGGTGAATTTAATTAACCTGACATAGTGATTCCTCTCAAATATTTAACCTTCCCCATTAGACCTTGCCTTTCTTGCTGAAGTTATAGAAATAAAGAACTGTTTACACTTCTCCATGAACTATGTCTTATCTCTCCTTAACCTGCTCTCCCAAAGGTCTTAGATTAATTAATAAGATCTTGAACCAGGTGAAGTTTTTTAAATTTTATGTTCAACCTTGAAAGAATGTTTTCTTTCCCTCCCCTCTTGTCCTCCATGTTGTGTATATGATAAGAAAAAGAGAAAAGCAGTAGATCTACCTGTCTACCATACCTAATGCATATCTGTTGCCACATCCTTGTGATACACATTGCAAATTCTTGTGTGAATAATAATTATCCAATTATTTAAGCCACTGTGAGTCTGTAACGTGTATATGTGATCTTATGCATGTGCGGATAACATTTTAGTCTTTTTTTATTTAATAATATTTTATTTTTCCAAATGCATGTAAATATATATTTCACCATTCATTTTTGTAAGATTTTGAATTTCAAGATTTTTTTCTCTTCCCTTCACTGTCTCCTCTCCAAGATAGCAAGCAATCTGATACAGATTATTCATGTACAATCATCTTAAACAGATTTCCATATTAATCATGTGAAAGAAAAATCAAAACAAAAGGGGAAAACCATGAAGGGAAAAAAAAAAAAGGTGAAAATAGTATACCTGTCTGCATTCAGTCTCCATGGTTCTCTAGATGCACAAAGTACTTTCCATCTCGAGTCTATCAGAATTGTCTTGGATCAAGGTTTTAGTCTTATGCTTATATCTTAATACATCTTAGGACGAGAAGTCTCTTAGCATAGGAGAAGTGGTAAGAAGGTTGATCTTGGAATTGGGAAAGTCAAGGTTCTGACACAGACTAGTGTTGTGATTATGGGCAAATCATTAGACCCCTCAGTGCTCTACAGCAATCTCTAAGTTATTGAGGTATTGATCTGCAATGGAATTTCTCTACTAGGATTTCCTATACCCATGAAAACATGGGTTCAGTGCTATACAAAGTTGGGTGATATTTTCACACTTGGGAAAGTTCCCATGTTCCCAGGCCATGAGGCAGAATTCCTAGGGGCAAAAGTATCCTTCCTTAGATTGGAAAAAGGGAAAACAAAAGCGTAGGTATCTAATAGTATTCTTACCCTGTCTCTAGGTGTGCTTATGGAATATGTTCCTCTCCATGTCTGTTTTTCTTAATTCCCAATCATATCATTTGTTCCCAGGATTTGTCTTGTTACTCCTGTATGTTCACATTGTAGAACTCCTACATATCTGTATATGTATTTCCAGATATCACTGAATGAGAGAACTCCAAGGAAAGAATAGGAGAGGAATAAAGGAAAGGCTCACTACTTTATTTCTCACTCTTAGCTCATCCTACATGAATGGTGTGCTGCTTTCTAGGGGTTTTCTTATGAGATCAGGGTCAGCCCCCATGTGACAAAGTCAGGAAATTAAGCAGGGCAGGCTAACCAGTAGTAAGAGTAACGATTTATTTCTATGGCAATTCCTATCCCTCAGAAAATATCCCCTATTCATTGGCTAAGGCAGATATTATACCAGTGGAATAGTAGAAAAAGGCCTGGTCTCAAGTGGGGTAAAATTTCAGCTCTGCCTCTATTTGTGTGAATTTGGGAAAGTTATTTAATCTGAGGCAGTTTCTTCATCTTTAAAATAAAAATATCTCATTGGATTATTGTGTCAAAAATGATCTGTGGATTGCAAAGTGCTTTAGAAATAGGAACTGTTATTCTTACCATTATTTCTAAGATTGGAGTTGGCTGACTTTCAGAAACAAATTGTTAAAATTTGACTCCTATGGATGCACGTATGTAAGTATGTAGGAGGGGATGTTTATGGGGAGTGAAGGGGGAAGTGTTACTAAAAACTCACCTCTTCTGCTTAAGAGCTGATTATTTCTGAAGCCAGCCACAATTACAAAAGTGGGATAATGAAGCATGCTACTTACCCACCTCATGAAAAGAAGTGGTTGGCTTAAGTACAGAATGAAACCTACATTTTTGCAAATGGTCAATTATTTGCTTGACTAATCATATTTATTTAAAGAGTTTTGGGGTTTTTTTTAATCTGGGGGAGGAGAGGTGAGGGGGAAATTTTTTTTGTTAATTGAAATTTTTAAAAAATTAATGTTAAAGCTTTTCTTTTAAAAGGCAAATACATTTGGAGGAGAAGAAGGGGGAGAGTGTGAAGTATCAATCATTACATTTTTATGTGGGTTACTCCAGACTAGATGGGTTTCCTTCTTCTTTTTAGAGGAAGAGAGAAAAGGGGCAAAATTTCAGAATTTAATGAACTTCATAGGGCTTTAGAGCTGGAAGGGGCTTTCAAAAATCACCTAGTCTAATCCTTTCATTTGACAGATGAGGAAACTGAGGCTTAAAGAGGGAAATTGACTTATTTGAGGTCACACAGTGACACCATCAGGGTTTGAACTCTCAGGTATTTGGGACTCTAAATCCAGTACATGAACAACACCCTACCACTTTTGTCTTTCTCTAGGTCATATA